>NC_088921.1:8065000-8207500 GCF_038396675.1 Hydra vulgaris | reverse complement strand
TCGTGAGAAACGAGAAATAGAAAATTCTCGCGAGAAGTAGAACGAGACTTGAATATTATATTATTTTCCAATTTAAAAGTTTTTATAATTTAAAAAAATGCCTAATAATTTGTTTTTTTAATTATTTAATATTTTGACTCCGTGATTTTAATAAATCTAATTAAAAATTTAATTTGTTTTTGACAAAAACAAATTAAATTTTTAATTAGATTTTTAATAAGATTTTTTAATTAGATTTTTTTTTTAAATCTAATTAAAAAATATTACTTAGATTTTAAATATTTTTAATTAGATTTTAAATACAAAAACTTTTTGTATAAAATGGTGCACTTTCGACTTAATTTCATTAGATTACCAGTGGAATTTAACTTGACACATATTGTTCATATTGAAAAGAAATATTCTTGCCTCATTTCAACGATCAAAAATGTCACCAAGAAAAACAAAATCTGGAGATATTTTCAAAAAACAAGTGACGGTGCTGAATGCAAGACGCGCAAAAAGTCTTTGAAAACTAAAGATGGAAACACAAGCGGACTTCATCGTCACCTCGAAAAAAAACACAGCCAAGATTACGTTAAGTATTCTGAAAAAACTGACGACTCTCTTCTTCCTCCTCCTAAGAAGAAACAACGAACCACGGTCGAAATGCTTGAAACAAAGTTCAAATATGACAAAGACAATTCCATTCAAAAACAGTTTGGCTCTGCAATGCTAGATTACTTTTGCACTGATCTGGCATCCTTTTCAGCAGTCGAAGGAAGAGGTTTCAAGAAATTGTTTGACATTGCAAACCCTAAACTGAGCCTTCATCACAGAACAACATATTCAAGAAAGCTTTCAATTCGGTCAAGCAAAGTTCGAGCTGGAATGAAGAGCATAATAACGGAGATTATGCCAAATCTAAAAAGTGCTGCATTTACTTCTGACCTTTGGACTTCTAGAGCTCAGGACAGCTACATCTCTTGGACTTTTCATGCTATTGACAAAAATTGGAGACTAGATCACTGGACACCCCATGTCCAACAGTTCCCAGGCAGACACACAGGTATCTTAATTGAAGGAAAGCTGGATTCTTACTTAGAAGAACTAAATTTGCCTGCTGATTTGCCAATGTACTGCGTGAACGACCAGGCAAGAAACATGAAATTTGCAGTCAAATTGTCAAAGCGCCTTGACCAATACTTGTGCAACAATCATATTTTGCAATGTGCAGTTTGAGACTCATTTGGAATGACTGCTCGAATGGATGATGCGTTGCAAACATGCAAAGATTTGGCTTCTTTAACTCACCAGTCAACAGTTGCAGCTGAGTTGCTTGAATCAGAATCAGACGCTCAAGGAATCAATTTTAGACAGTTACGCCAATTTGTTGACACAAGATGGAATAGTGAACTGGATTGCATGGCTTCTGTCCTACATTTAAAGAGTGCAATTATCAGCTTGAAGATATTTTTTCTTCAAAGACCATCAGTGCATCACAGTGGAAATCAATTGAGGGAGCTGTAGAAATTTTGGCACTACTTAAAGAAGCTACGGAAACGTGGTCGGCTGAGTCTATTCCAACAATTAACACTGTCGCCGATTCTCTTTATCTCTCTAATCCATGACAAAATTGATCAATTTATTGAGACGGATGGAAAAAATGGCTACGGTGTCTTGTATACAAAAAACTTGAAAAGCTGCATTGAGAAAAGATTTCCTCTTTGTCACACTGGAAACTTATTGAGTGCTGCAGCAAACTACTTAAATCCTGCTTTAAAGGGACTTCACTTGAAGCTCTTCAAAAAATTTCAAACAACAAAAGAATGGTTAGCCTCACAGGTTAAGGACAATGTTGAGTGCCAACCTGTTGCCAGAGTCCTTTCAGCAGATTTGTCCCCTAATTCAAAACTGAAGCGCAGGTTAAACGTCAGACTTGAAACACAAGAGCCAACATCTGAACTGAATCCTATTTTGAGCGAAATGTGCCAGTATGAATATCTTCCTGATGCCAAAAAAGACTTTCCGATTCTTGATTGGTGGAAATTGCATTCAAATACATTGCCAGAACTCTCTTCATTAGCTAGACAAATTTTAGCTATTCCAGCAAGTTCAACTAAACCAGAGAGAGTTTTTAGCTCAGGTGGAAATGTCGTCCGATCATCCAGGCACAACTTACACCCAGTAAAAGTAGAACAAATCATCTTAATCAGAGAAAACATTGTCTTGTTGGAAAAGTTTGGCAAAAAATTTCTGAATTAATATTTGAAAAACTTGTTTACATTAGACAAATGTCATTTGTGTCTATTTGTCAAAACCATGTTTACATTTTTTTTTTTAATTTAATTTTTTATTTTAATAAATTTGTTTTCAAAAATCGTTAAATTTCTCGTCTCGTTCTCCGTCTCACGAGAAGTACTAACTTCTCGTCTCGGTCTCGTCTCGGTTTGAAAAAACCTAGTCTCTCTCATGATTAATCTTTATTGATGAAACACAGTGTAAAATGAAAAACTTTTTGTTAAGTGATTTTCTACTAATTTATAATTGCTCTGTTCTTTTAAGAAAATTGAGCACTCTATTTTGTAGAATATCTTTTAAAATGTTTAATTATATATATTAGGCTCCTTATTAACATTTGTTGAGCACTCTTAATTGTATTTTAACATTCCGTGTAAATATAAAAACTAAATTTCACTTCTTTGAAAAATATACCTATACTAGATGAAAAAAGTTATACTATTTCTTTGATTGAAAAAGTTGAGCATTTTATTAAAAGAATTTGTTGGAAGGCCCATTTTTTTAAAAAATTAAATACAAACACAGATAATGTATTTATACCTGATTTAGTAAATTTTGAAAATGACCTTTTGCATTTAATTAAAACAATAAAGTTTCGCCCTATAAAAAACGAATTTCAAACGGAATTAAAGTTAGATGTTAAAAAAATTAAATCAAACCCTAAAATTTTGATTTTTGCTGATAAAACAAATAACATTAACCAATTCACAACAGATAACATGAAAGAAATTTTAAGCGACAATATTATTTGTTCTTATGAAAAAGCCCCTAAAAGTTTGGAAAACGCAATTAATTTAGAAGCACAAAGTATTGCTAAAAAAATAAACCTTAATAACTGAATCAAATCAACTGCCCCTGCCCAAGCCTTCGTAATACTATAAGACCATAAACCAAAATTTCAAAACAAACTTCGTTGTAGATTAATGGTTCCCTCAAAAAGTGAGATGGGACATGTAAGCAAAATTAAATTAGACAAAATTATTAATATTCTTAGAAATAAATTAAATTTGCAACAATGGAAAAATACCATTGATGTTATAAATTGGTTCTCCATAATCGAAAATAAAAATGACTGTACATTTATTCAATTCGATATCAATGATTTTTACCCTTCAATAACTGCAGGTATTTTAGACAAAACAATTTGCAAAAAGCCACACAGTTATTCTTAAAGAAACAATCCGTATAATAAAATATTGTAGGAAAACCTTACTCTATTTTAATATGGAAACTTGGAAAACGAAAAACATACATGACTGCTTTGATGTAACAATAGGCAGTTATGACGGAGCAGAGATTTTGTTGACTATACGTGTATAGTCAACAAAATCTCTGCTCACGTATATGTGAATTTGTTGGACTATACATATTAGATTTATTAATTAAAATAATCAATATAAATGATTTAGGCCTTTATCGAGACGATGATTTATTAGTAATACTTAAAAGATCTGGTCCCTAGCTCGATAAAATTAGAATTGATATTATAAAAATTCTTAAAAATATTGGCTTTCAAATCAAAACAAACATAAATTTAAAATTGGGAACTTTCTTGATGTCACATTTAACCTCTCTGAAAATTCATATAAGCTTTTCAAAAAACCAAACGATGAATTATTGTATATTAATATTAACTCTAATCATCCACCCCAAATTTTAAAATAAAACCCGATTTCAATTAATAACAGATTACACCAAAACTCATCTAATGAAAATGTATTTAATTCCTCTAAACGAATATTTGAAGATGCCCTAAAAAAAAGTGGTTTTTAAAATTCCGAACTATAATTTGACCCTGAAAAAAAGAATACAAAAAAACGTAATAAAACTAGAAATGTAATTTAGTACAACCCTCCATATAGCCAAAATGTTTCCACTATCATAGGAAAAGTGTTCTTAAAATTGGTCGATAAACATTTCCCCGCCCTCTAATAAATTACATAAAATTTTTAATCGAAATACAATTTGAGTTAGCTACAGTTGCACTAAAAATATGGAAAGAATTATAAAAGGTCACAATAATGCTTGTTAAGCAAAAAAGAAATCCTAAATAAAAAGAATGCAGAAAGTTGTAATTGTAAACAAAAAAACAATTGTCCAATGAGTGGAAGTTGTTTATCAAAAAATGTGGTATATAAATGTGTTGTTTCCTCCAAGAATGTACCTGATAAACAATATATTGGCATAACAGAGGATGAATGTAAAAAACGTTTTGCCAATCATAAGAAATCTTTTAAAAATAAAAAGAATTCAAAAGACACCATGCTGTCAAAATTTATATGGGAGTTAAAAGATAAAAATATTGATGATTTTATACGGAATAGGTCCAACCTTAAAACAGCGCCAGCATATAACAATATTTCCAAAAAATGCATTCTATGCCTTCAAGAAAAATTTGAAATAATTACACACGCAAACCAATAAAGTTTATTAAAAAAATCTGAATTAATTTCTAAATGCAGGCACGAAAATGAGTTTCTCCTTAAAAACTATAAAAATAAATGAGCTCACATAATAGTTACATAAAGTCTCTAAAAAAGTAATCATTTCCAAGGAATTCTTTTTATAAAAGAATTCCTTGGAAATGATTACTTTTTTAGAGACTTAATGTAACTCTTTTTAATTAACTTTTGTGTCAGCAAATCCAACAAATCCAACAAATATGTCAAAATTTACAGTAGTTAAGACATTTGCGACTTCCCGTAATTTAATTTTTGGTATAAATTGAAGTTTTATTAATTTGATCTTTCATTTCTGATGAGTCTTTATTGATGAAACACAGTGTAAAATGAGAAAAATTTTTGTTAAGTGATTTTCTACTAATTTATATGCATATACAATATATATATATATATATATAATTATTATATATATAATTATTAGTTGTTAAATGAACAAGATCCAGCAATAAAATATACTTCAGAAAAAGAAAACAATAAAAAGAAATTAAACTTCTTGGATATAACTGTAACCAATACTAATAACTCATACTATAACTTCAAAATCCATAGAAAGTCGGCTATCACTAATATACAAATAAAACCTACATCAAACGTTAATCCAAAAATAGTTATGGGTGTTTTTAAAGGTTTTTTATCTCGTGCCGTTAAAATTTGTTCCAAAAAATATCTTGATGATGAAATACAGTTTTTAATAAATATGTTTGCAGAAAATGGACACGATAGATTAAAGCTTGAAACAACTGCTAAGAACTATATTCAGAAAAGAATCAACCTTTCTAAAATAAATTATAATAAAACAGAAACATTTAAATATACAGTTAAACTTCCATGGCTCCCAAGAATAGGTCCAAAACTAAGAAAAGAACTTAAACCTTACAACGTCAGAATAATATTTACTACACCACCTACGTTAAAAAACATCTTATGCAACAACAAGTCTAAGTTAATTCCAAATAGCAATCCCGGTGTCTACAAACTCACATGCTCTTGTGGCAGTATATACATAGGCGAAACAAAAAAGAAGATTTTAACGAGATGCATTGAACATCAAAAAAACTATTTAAAAGGTAAATGGGATGCATCTGGTGCAACCGAACATGGTCGAGAATGTAATGGCATGTTTGATTGGTCAAATCCGAAAACTCTAGCAATAAAATCAGAGTACGATCAACGCAAAGTTAGAGAATCACTTGAAATTAATTACGCCTCAACATACCAAGAAATAAAAAATGCTCCAATACTTCTGAACCGTGACAATGGCATTAAAATTTCTACAAACAGTTGGAGACCTCTGTTTCAAAAAATTATACAAAAAAAGGAGCCAAATAATATTTGCTAGTTTTATATTTACGTTATTATGTAATCATTTATGGCTTCTTTTTAATGTCTTCTTTGACGTTTTTAAGTAATATTTGTAACGGTTTTTTGTATTATATTTTACGTCTGATGACGATCTGTGCAAAAGCAGATCGAAATATTACGAAGAATAAATTTAGTTTGTACGCAGCTGTTTTTTATGCTTTATATTCAAAAATATATATATATATATGACGATCTGTGCAAAAGCAGATCGAAATATTACGAAGAATAAATTTAGTTTGTACGCAGCTGTTTTTTATGCTTTATATTCAAAAATATATATATATATATTCACGTACAACAAGATATGACATTGAAACATTATATAATTATTATATATATTATTTTATATAGATTATTGTATATAGATTATTATAAATATAGTATATATAAATACTGACTCCTTCAAATGTCGCACATATACTAATTTTTAAAAATATTTTTATGAAATATAGACGATGAACACGAAACAGTTTAAAAAGTAAAAAACTTACGAAAACTTTATTTACCGGATGTTTAAACGCTTTTTTTTTAAGAATTGTTAAGAATAGTTGTCAGGTCAGGTTATCCTGCTACTGGTAACATGTAACCCAGTACAATCTGCTTCATATCCTGCTGCTTTGTAGGATATGCCCTTTTAGACAAAGGCTAGGAGATGCCAACTCCGACTTAAAACACTCCCTGCCTTGGGGCTCTTGGTTGAGTAAAGGCTAGAGATGGTGTCTTGATAAAAATACTCATCTTGTAGAATGCCTTCCAGGCAAAGACTTTAGGGGTAAACAAATTCTATCTGTTGACCAGCCTCGCACACCCTTCTTCATCTATTAGGCTAGCGCAGATGTATCTTTAATACATTGTTTCCAGTTTAGGATGTTGAATGCTGGATCTTCTTGACTCAATGCATGGATTTTGCTTGTGTCTCAGTTTTTTTGTGTCTCAGTCTTTTGTTGTGGATTGTCAAGGCCACATATGAAGCCCTTTGTTACGGCTTAGGATTTATTAATAGTATATAAATATTAAAATAAGATCATCTTAAATATTAGGTAATACCATAAATATATAAATACCATAGATAAATTAGATAAAATAAAAAACAAACAAACAAAGAAATAAATACCATAGATAAATTAGATAAAATAAAAAACAAACAAACAAAAAAATAAATAAATACCATAGATAAATACCATAAAAAGAAAGAACTAAAAAGTTAAAAAAACAAATTTGAAAAAAAAACTTTGCGATTAATGATAATGATTCATGGCAGTAATTATCTAATTTAGTTTTTGAACTTACAGGATCATTGAATTTAATATTAACTTAAGTTAATTGCATTGTTTTTTAGTTGATGTATAGGTTGCCTGCTGAATAAACGGAGGTCTTAATAAATGGGAGTGTTGGAAATTTTATAAAATCTAATAAATTAGGGGAGGGGGGAATCCTAATAAATGAAAGGGTCAGAATTTAAAAAAAGTTAAAAACACGAAAACACAAGAAGAAAATTAATAAACTCAGAAGAACAACTTAATCTTTTTTTTAAATTAAAATAAAATCTAAAACTGTAGAAGCATGGATTTTTTCTGTTTGTATCCGTTTCTTCATATTGTGGCGCAAGAAATTATGTTGCTTTTTGATAATAGTGACAAAGAATATTTATCCTTCTCTTCACGAACAAAATTTCTTGACATCTTAAATAGCTTCAGCAAATGTTAACGCCTAATAGTTTTGAAAAAACCCTTTAGAAAGTTAATTCACACTTAAAAATAAGAAATATCATTTATGAATAGAATTCTTCCAAACAAATACGCAAAATGAAAAGAAGTTTTTTGTTGTTATTTTCATCTATGATGTGAAACTTACTTTTGACTAAAAAAAAAGTAATTTCTCAAAGTAAAAAAATACTAAATTCATTTTTTATTGCTTCAAAATAAATAAATGGGTTAGTCCTAATAAGCTCCGAGGGCGCAGTGGGCTTGAATCCCATATTTTTGGAAAAGTCATAACTTTTTTTCCTTTCATCCATAGGCCTCAAAATTTGGTATATAAAGTAATTGGATGATTAAAATTTGAATGAGTATAATTTTTTTTGTTGTTGCCATGACAACTCCAGTTGCATACCAAATCATTTTTATGGTTAGTTCCAAAGGGTTATTTTTAGCAAAATGTTTCTAAACTTGGTATGCAAATTAATTTGATGATTCTAATATGATTGAGCATAACTATTTGTTTTAATTTACAGTCACACTTTCATATAGGTACACACATTTCCAATATTATAAAGATACAAAAGACACATTTATAAACCAATATTATCTGTGGATGACCTTTATAAGTCAATAACTCCAGCCAGTAAGTTTTTTGTTTTGGTGTGACTTCCGGCTGTCTTTCTCAGAGATGCAATAAATGGCTCAGATGTACGCAGTAGTCGATTTAACAAATTTTGGTTAGTTTTCACACAAGATAATTTTCTTGCAAAATATTCACGATAGTTTTGAAAGTCTTTATTGTGTGGTTCTTGAGTTTCTTCAGAATACATACCAATGACTAATGCTAAAGTTTCAATAATTTCAGAACCATGGGTTAAAATTTTGTGGAGAGATTGTGGCATATAGTACCAAGGATGATGATGAACATAAAGTTGAGCTGTTTTTAAACAGAAAGCCTCAAATTTATCAGTGTCAATATCTAAACCACATGTTGCCAATATAATATGCAAATTTAAAATCAGTTCAAGATCAATATTTAAAATATCTGCAAACTTTTCCACATTTTGAAATGCTCTTTGAGATGTATTTCCATAATTTGATGTTCCACTACCACCAGATTTCAAAACACCAACTATCAAGCCCATTTCATCTTTAAATCTATTTTGAATTGGTTGTTTCAGAGCCTTTACTTTAGATTTATCTTCTACTGTTCTTGCCTGCCACTTTTTGAAAGTCATTTTATATCCAATATGTAACAAACATTCAAAAAAACATATCCAAGCATGTAAAGATGATAAACCAAATAAATTGCCTGACATACCCTTTTTCAAAATCATTTTTTCAATATCATTCATTGCTTTTTTTTTTAGACCTGCCCCACATATAGTACAGCATTGACCAAAATTTGTAACATCTGTAAGAGCAGTGTGAATTTTTTTTATCATTAATAGTAATTTGTATTATATGATGTATTTTGATTTTTTTATTATTTATATCAACTTCAGTATCTTGCAAGTTTGAAATCTCGAGCTAATGAGATCTCTTCTTGTTTAGAAACTGCTGCTGTTTCTTTTTCAAATTTAAAACGCAGAGGTCTCATTACATTGTTGATGATAGTCGTAGATTTCGCTGGGTACCAGTATCCATTTGAAAAGCCACATAAGTCCAATGGTACTAGGCAAGTAATAAAAAGTGTCTGCTAATTGTTTAAATTTCTTGTTACTGTTCCTTGCGATATTTGTTTATATATGGACTGTCCTGTGTTACCATCAAAGCCTATTTTGTATCTCAGAGAAACTCTATCTGGAGTGCCTTCATTGCTAAGGACATTGTACTGTGCCTTGCATATTTTATTTGTTGTATGATCTACCAAAGCTTGCAGTTTTATTTCATCTGAAAAGTCTGAGACAGATACATCTGCAGAATAGCATAACAGTTTTGCATCCCGAACATCATTATATGGATGATATATATCAACTCCCTTTTCAACTGTTTGATTTTGAATAATTTGGTAGAAAGCTTTTGTCATTCTAGCATCTAAAAAAAGACAAAGAGCTTCATCTTTAGACATTCTACAATCTTTTTTTGAGATTTTTTCAATTGGAATTTCTTTTCTTTTTTTAGTTTCTGAAGCAAATTGTAACGCAGTAGCAAAATAAATTTAAGTTAAGTGACTAACTTAATGTTTTTTAGTTTTGGTAGAGTAGTCATCAAAGTTTGTCTTAATTGGTCTTCCAATAGGTATTGGTGTTATATTTATATCTTCAGGAACATGGTGTGGCAGCCATTTTTTATTCTTTTCTTCAAATCGATCTGTATTTCAAATCAGAGATTGCGTTATTATAATTCCTAATTGCTGCTTGTTGCAATCCAAATTCATAGCATCAATAAGTTTGTCTACAATATCAGAGTCAGATATTTCTAGATTATTAAGCTTATGCATAATAAATGCATAGATATCAAAATATTTCGTTTTTGGCCTACAAATACAAAAAATATTTTATTAAAATATTAAAAATGTTATTATTGAGACATTTGGACAACCAGATACGAAACAAGCTTCAAATATTTGTATGTTCATTTTAATGTGATAAAAAAGATGTTTTGCTAAAAAATTGCAATGATTAAAGCCTAAGAACACACGAAAAAGCCAGTATGTTGATCCCCTAACATCCCGAAAGATGAAACTTGTAAAAATCATGTATAGAGACGCAGCTGACAACTGCCGACAATAGGTAAAATATATATCGATGATGTACATGATGTATATTGGGCAAAATATTTCAAGTCTCAAATTTCTGGAGCACCATGGACCGCAAAAGTATTTCATTATTTAAGTGAAATTTTCACTAAAAAAAGTACTTTACGTATGCCTTAATTAGAAATCAATTTTTTGATATAGCTTGTATGTAAAATAGTTTTGCAATAGCTCATTTGATAGATAATACTTTTATTTAATTTAATTAAAAAAAGAAGTTTTAAAGTTCAATAACAATTAGCTTATTAGAAACATAAAAAATATTACTAAAAAAATAAAAAAAATTTTAAAAAAAACTAACCTTTTCTATTAACAGTTTAAAATGCAAATGGCATGATAGTTATACAGAAATATATACATTTTATAAAAGCCGGATGTTTAAGCTATAAAATGGTATAAAACTATGTCATTTTTGAAAACATTTTTTTAATACTTTTTTCCACCACAAGGCCCACTATAGAGGGGTTGGAAAAGTAATAAAGAATTATTAAGTGTCCCCACCCCTCCCCAGTTTATTCAGCAGGAGAGAGTAGTGTTTTAGATAAGTTTATTTTATTGATCTATTTTAAAAGAAACAAGACAAATCAACATCTGTGTGTAGTAAATACCACTCTGATTTAATTTTAAACTGATTAGGCAAAATATTCTTCTCTGCAACAATGATTGAAAACTTTTAATATTATTTTATTTGTTTTTATTATATTTATTAATAAGTCAATATTATTTTGATAACAATGTATTCAACTGAGAGGGAAATTCTAAAACAACATATTGGATGGAAAAATGGTTGGGAAGATAAGTGTAACTTTCCTTTTGTTAAGCGATTAATTAGGACAGAAAAGATCAGTAACAATGTCATTTCCATTTTAATGACAGTCTTTAAAATAAGAGGTGATTTATTTAGTTTTATGAGTTTTCTTTTGCCAATTGATTTTGATATGCCTAGTAAAGACGAGTTTGATAAAATGTACCTAAAGTTAACACGCCAAAATAAGAAATATAAAAAAAACTTTAAAGCTTTAAAAAACGAAGAGTTTTTTAAAATGCAACTGTCGCAAGCCAAAAAAAAAAAATCAGCAGATGCAGATGACTTTTTCACTTTAAATAACAGTCAGGAGCTACTGAATCAAATTGATCAATTAACTTCTGAAAATAAAACAAATATGGAGCAAATAGAAAAGTTTAAAATGCAAGTATTTAAGTTGGAAGCTGAAATTACAGATTTAAATTCTAAAAATAGGGCTCTCAACACACATTTTAACTCATTAAGTTCTCAATTAGAGACTATGAGTATTAGGCTAATTACTGAGCTTCATCAATATATAAATTTATTTGCTATTGAGTTTCATGCTTGCTTTCCAAATGAAAGTATCACACGAAAAATGCATGAACTTATTTTTAATGTGCCACTATTTGTAAAATTCCATAAAACTATTGGGTTGCTAAGTGAAGTGGAGGGAGAGTGTTTGCATAATAGCGTAAATAAGGAATTAAGACAGTTGCATTCAGTAAGAAATCAGGAGCAGAAGCTGCATCTTTTTTTAAAACGCTTTGAATTGCACAGCAAAGCTGATAGGAAGCTTCAAGCCTCTAAGGTGAGAAAGTGTGTTGTGTGTTCTGAGCGTGGCGAAAATATATAGACAAGGTCTTTGTCTTGTTTGTGGTCATCAAATTTAGTTAAAATCTTTAAAAAATTAAAAACAACAACAACAAAAAAAAATATTTACAAGTAAGATAAATTATATGAGATCTTTAATTTATATATAAGATAATTTTATTCTGTTTTAATATTTGTGTAATGTTAGTTTAAAATATTATTTTTTAATATATTGATTTTATATATTAGGTAGGTGCCCATTCTGTTCCTATCTTCAGAAGTTATTTATACCTATGCAATACCTTCGCTCAGGTTAAAGAATGGAATACTAGTCTTGCATCAAATGTATGTAAAAATCTAGCTTTTATATATTAACTTGTGATCAGAGCAACTGGTATGTTGGTTGGGTATGATCTTGTATGTTTGTGTATTTATTTTAAAAAATGTGTTGTCCTTCATTATATGTAACATTTTTTTATAGATATATTACATATCCATTCGATGTTTATCACCAGAAGTTAGTTCTACCTTTGCAGTACCTCTGCTCTACATACCTCCTCTCTGGTTAAAGAATGGAATATAAATCTCATATCAAGTTGGTGTAAAAATTTAGTTCAATAAATTAAGAATTTGTAAACGTTATCAAAATTTTGAGTGGAGCAATTGTTTTTCTGGTTTAGCATGAGTATGAATCTGATATCAATTGGATGTACAAAGATAGTTTACTACTTAAAGAACCTATCAGTAAACCAACTGATTATAAAACAGTTTTTAATGGGAATAAAAACAAATTTTCAAAAGTTTTCAATTAGCTATTTGTATATTCAAACACTTTATTTACTGAGAGAAGAGACTATAGATTCAAGTGCTGTAAAATAATTCTACTACCAAAAGCGAGGTTAATTCAAAAACTTAAACTCAAATTTGGTCATGAATTATTTTATTAGACTTTGTGAGTGTTTATTTATTAACAACTTAACACCATATTAATAGAACTGTATGCACAGAAAAAAATAAATGCTTAAGCTTTAAATGTTTTGACTAAATATTCCAAAATCGAAATCTGGCTTTATTTTGCAATGCAATGAATTTATTGGCTTAGGGAAATAAGTTTCTAAAACAAGAACTCCTAGGTTTAAAAATGTACTCTTTTAACAGCTAATCCCCCTTTTAACTACATTTTTCATAACTTTGCGAAAAGTGCGGTTTGCTTTCAGACCTCAATAAAGTCTGCTTTAGCTATCCTTAAACAATTAAGTAAGGTTTTTTTGTTTTTATCATGGTCAAACAATGGGTATATTTGAGAATAACAGAGACAAATTTTTCTGATTTTTTTTTTTGATAAAAAGTAACATCAAATTACTTGAATTCAGCCAACTTCATCATTTGTCGCGTTTTTTTTAAACTTAAAGAAGTTTTTTTACTATTGCATTAAATGTAGTAAAATGAAACATTTTATTGGTGTTTTTATTCTTTTTACAAAACAAAATTATCTTTAATATTTTAAAAGTTATAGAAGTTTTAGTAACACCCCTTAAGTCAATATTTTCAAAAAATAACAAGAAGCCGTTAAGCTTGGTTTGAAATAGCCGTGGATACAACAAATCACAAACAAGTTGGTACAACAAAGTTGTTTTTGAAAATCTTGTAGAATACTTATGGAGTATTTCTTCAAAATAAGTTTTGGAGACAGTCCACATTTTGTTTTATACATGAACTGTAAAACTAGATGAATGTTAAGTTTGAGAATATTTAAGGTGCCAAACTTACTTTTGCCCTTACTAACCCTGGCAGTAGTTGCAAAATTTATATAACAGTGAATAAATGAGTAATTAAGTTGTGCTAAACTTTTTTTTATCTAAATATATTCTGACTTTTTTAATTTACTTTTCAACAGATATGTCAGAAGTAAGAAACTCAAATGCTACCAGCCCGCTTAATAATATCGAAGAGCCATTTTCATTTGAGTTAACCGAATTACTCAATAATAAAGCAAGAAAATCTCAAAAGTTAGGAACATTAAAGTCGAAAAGTTTAACATTTAATAAAAAAAGGAAAAATAACTTAGCCCGTATGATAAATCTTTAATATTTAAAGATTTTGATTGATTTGAAAAATTTAAAAGATTTTGATTGATTTGAAAAATTTAAAAGATTTTGATTGATTTGAAAAATTTAAAAGATTTTGATTGATTTGAAAAATTTAAAAATTTGAAGATTTTTGCAGGATTGAAAATATATAAAAAAGTAAATCAAATATACTTTTTTTCAATTGCAGAACATTGGGTCTCTATAGAGTCCTGCAAAAATCTTCAACCATGTTACTAAGCATTTGTCATGAAGCAGAAATAGGATTTTACTTAATTTTCTGAAAAAAAATTTCAATTTTTCAACAGGCACATTTTCACAAGGTATTTATAAGGCATATTTTAACAAGTAAAAATGTATTTGCATATGCTATATTTTTGCATTCCATGTTTTTATCACTTTATGCAGTATTGTTTTTTGTATTCACTATATTATTTTTGAAAGTCTGGCAATTTATTTAATAAAAATTTGTGGAAAAAAAAAGTTGTTTCTAACTTAATATAAAACATGCTTTGGTTAAAAATCAACAAAGTAAATATCTCTTGGGTGAGTATAATATGTTTTATATATAATGTTTAAGAACTAAAAAGCATTTCATCATTTAAACGGCAATCTAAAGTGCATAATTTTAATTCCTGACATATATATTTAATATACGGTATTTATTTTCAGAATTTTGAATTTTTTCTTCTTTTTTCTTATTCACGGCGGTTATTTTTTACTGTTTTTCTCCGAAATGCTTTTTGCAAAAAAAAAAAAAAAAATTAGGGTTATGTAATAGTATTTTAATTTCGTTAAATAGAAAATAAAGTTCAAGCATTTATCATTGTTTTTTTTTATAAAATCTGCTAGTTAAAAGTTATATAGACATTGAAATTCAATTTCTTTAAAAAACTAATACTAAAACTACAAATAATGAGTTTGATAGATTACATGATGACGTTATTAACTATTATTATTATTTATTATAAAGAGAGCTTTCTAGTTGATCTCAAATTCCAGTTTACAACTATATGTCTAAATTAGAGTTATATAGTAGTTTCAAGCAAAATAACCATCAAAATGTCTGGTTTTTTACAAAATACAAATATATTTACGGCATCACTTAAAAAAAGATATATGTTGTAAACTGGAATTGTAGATTTATATATTAGGAATGCGTGCGGGAATTTTCAGATTTTTTTTTTTTTTTTTTATATTTCTTTATTTTTTTTCTTTTTTACATTTCTTCAATATTTATAAAGTTACAAGTTAAGATATAATAATATAAACAATTACAAGTGAGGATTTTTACTATAAATAATAAAAAAAAAGAATGCGGAGACTCGTAGAAGACCTTAAGGTCTTGTCGTCGAGAACCGCTGCAAACTCGTTACAAATTTACGTGTTACATATTTTAAAATAAATAAGAAAAATTGTGTTTAACAATATTAGAAGAAAAAAATAATTTAAATAAAAAATAGAAATTTTAAAATAAATTTCCTATTAAAAGTATAAAAGTATATTATCAATAGACAAAATGATTTTCTTAAGTTTCCTTTTATAAGAGGTATAAGTCCATTCATGAGAAAAGTCAAAATGTTTCAAAACTATTTTATTCCAAAGAAAGGCTCCTCGGAAAGAAACACAAGATTTACCAAAATTTGTATGCGAAAATTGTAGTCGAATAGAATTATCATTTCGTAGATTGTACTTGTTTTTTTCTTTTATTGAGTATAGGTTATGAAAGGAAGAAGGAGAATCGTTGGTTTTACATTTATACATAAAACATAAAATATTATAAACGTTTAGCTGATATATATTTAAAATATTCATTTCAAGTAAGAGAGGCCTGGCATGAGTAAAACGGTCTTTAAAGTTTATAAGACGTGCAATGTGTTTCTGTTGACGATGAAGAGGTTCTAGTATACTTTTGTTCACACTACCCCAAGCAATGTTAGCGTAGTTAATATGGCAGTGAATAAAGGAATAATATAATTGAGTTAAAGTATGTTTATTTAAGAAACTTCTTGATTGTATGTTGATCATATGATTTATCACGGATGAAGGCTATCTAAGAGTTGTTTTTTCAATCTATCTAAAAGTTGTTTTTTCAATCAAAAAGATGACTCTGAAACCATTATGGATTTTTAAAATTTATTATGTCGGTGTTATGTTATTAATTGATGTGTAAAAATTTAAATATAGATGTTATATCATATGTTTGATAGGGTAGAAAGTGTAATTTTGTTAATAAATTTGAAATTAAACTTCTTTAAATCTGGAAAATTTTAGTTCAAGATAAAGTATTAAAAAAAAGAATTAGTATTTATTTCAAATAACTTTTGCATGACATTTCTGTCAATATTTTTTATAGCACAACTTAATGACAGCTTAATCCTTTGTTTATAAATATTGTATTTTTAAAAAATACTACTAATAATATAAATTTAACAGTTTTATTAAATATTTATATATTTTTTAATTCATTTATTTACATAACTTTTACACAATAATAAATCTAGGGTATCTTTCTTTGCAAAGAAAGATACCCCAAAAATCAATAATTTTTATTCTGGGGTTGCATGGTTAAAGTAAAATTTACAGTATTACTATTTTAATTACATAAAAGAAGTTGAAAAAATTAAGATACGCCTGCGAGTTATAAAATACGCCACTGAGTTACAAAATAGGTCTTTGTAAAGAAAAAAAAAATTTTTAATCAATTTCAGAAGATTCTGTAGAATAATTTCTCAATTTTTTCAACATGTTTCTTTTATGTAATTAGTATTCATATATTATTTACTAGAATAAAAAATTTTATAGGATAAATCTTAAGGTCCCCGCCAGGCGTTTAAATGACCCAACATTTTTGCCCAAATTCGAACTGGCATGGACCCTAAAAATTATATATACATATATATTTTTTTGCTTAAACTTATTTTCATATAAATGGTCAATTATAAATCGATTCGCGAGTGCAATTTCAAAAATTGATAAAATATGAAACAACCTTGTCAATAGAAGTTAACCTTCTAATATATAGGCCTGTAAATCAAGCCGAACGAGCCAAGCTTGCCAGGGCTCGGCTTGGCTTGTTTACATATTAAGAGTGTTCAGGATCGGCTCGAGCTCGTTTCGAACATAAGATTCTTAGTTCGAGCTCGGCTCGTTAAGGATTAGTATTGTTTGGGCTCGGCTCGTTTTACATGTTGCTCAAGCTCGACTGCATTAAAACTCGAAATAATTATTGTAACCTGTTAGTTTAAAGCTCGTTTAGTAAAAAAAAAATTGTTCGTTAAAGGCTCGTCTGTAAATAATGCAAGTCCAAATCAACAAACAACATAAACAATCCTACAGTCTATTAAACATGCAAATAAACAACATAATGAAATAAGATCCCACAAATCTAATAATTCAAAATAAAAGTTAAAACTAATAGTTCAATGTTCAAACTTAATGTTCAAATTTCAAACATAATGTAAACTCTCACAAACATAATAATTCCTATTAAACACTGCACTCTAATAGTTCAAATTTCATTTTCACAAATATATATATATATATATATATATATATATATATATATATATATAAGAAAAGAATAAAAGATATAAAATATATATAAAAGAAAAAAGGTCTATATATACTATAAGGTAATTGGTAAAATAACCAGTTTTTCTACACCTTTTTTTTCCGGCAAAAATAACAAAAGGTTAAACACGAGATTATTATTTTTTTATCTTATTTTATTTCGTAGAAGTTTTTATGTTTGCATATCGTTTTGTAGTTTTTGCTTTCATTTTGTAGTTTATGTGTTTGCCTTTTTGTTTTTGTGTAAAGTTTGTTATTATTTGTGTGTTTGTAGCTAATTATTTTTGTTGTTGTTCTCTGTTGTTTTCTATTTTACCACATTTTCTACACCTTTTTCTCGCCAAAAATAACATAAATTTTTATGTATCGCCTTTTTTATTTAAAATATAAAAAATATTGTTATATAATGAATATGAAATTTGAATAATGTTAAAATATGAAATAAAATAAATATTATAAAAAATTCAAAAAAATTGAACTTATTTTAAATATATATTTTATACATTAGTTTTTGGAACCAATTACTGACAATAAGTTCTGAGATCAAGACTTTTTTTAAAGTTTATCAATTTTCTAGATTTACCAAATAAGTATAAAATATTATTTATTAATACTATTTCAAAAATAAATTACACAAAAATTAAGATTTTTCAAAAATGAAATAAATATAATTTATTTCATTTTTGAAAAAAGGTATTTATTGGAATATATATAAAAGAAAAAATTTTTGAAACTTGCCAACTGCCTAGTTGAAATTTGCCGACTGACTATTTAAGGGTCTTCATTTGCCAACTGACTCGTCTAAAAGGTAAAATCATTTATTGATGAGAAAGAGGGGGGAGAAGGTTTGCCCAAAACAACCCTTTCCCCTATTGAGCTGGGCCTACTTATATATATATATATATATATATATATATATATATATATATATATATATATATATATATATATATATATATATATATATTTTATATATATATATATATATATATATATATATATATATATATATATATATATATATATATATATATATATATATATATATATATATATATATATATATATATATATATATATATATATATATATATATATATATATGTATATATGTATATATATATATATATATATATATATATATATATATATATATATATATATATGTACATATATACATATATATATATATATTTATGTATATATGTATATATGTATATATATATATATATATATCTATACATATATATATATATATATATATATATATATATATATATATATATATATATATTTATATATATGAATTAAGTTAGTGTATTCAACAAACAGAGTGCTCAATGTTCTAAAAGAACAGAGCAATAATAAATTAGTAAAAACACATATCTAATTTTTGATTACTTCAACACTGTGTTTCACCATCAGTAGGTTCATCAGGAAGAAGGTTCTTCCTGATGAACCTATTAATGGTGAAACACAGTGTTGAAGTAATCAAAAATTAGATAAGTGTTTTTACTAATTTATATGTATGTATATATATATATATATATATATATATATATATATATATATATATATATATATATATATATATATATATATATATATATATATATATATATATATATATATATATATATATATATATATATATGGACACTGTTATAATCAGTCAGGGATTCAAAGGAGGTAAGAATGATGCGTGAAATTTGCCGACTCTTCATTGATGAAACACAGTTTAAAATGAAAAAAATTTTCGTTAAGTGATTTTTTACTAATTTGAAATTGCTCTTTTTTTTTATGAAGATTGAGCACTCTATTTTGTAGAATATATTTTAAAATTGTTTAAATATATGTATATATATACATTTAATTTTTTTTTAATGTATTTAGTAATGATTACAAATAGATATTCAGAAATCTGAATATCTATTTGTAATCATTACTAAATACATTAAAAAAAAACCATACCTATGTCACAATCTATACATAAAACAATAATTCATGGTGCTTCTATTACTATGTATTTTAAGTATCCTCAAATAGGTTCTTTGTTTGAGATTATTGAAGCTGTTGAAGCCAGAAACAAGGAAAATAAAACTGCACAAGTTAGTCATGCACGTCTAACTTTCTTGGTAGAAAACACTAGAGAGACAGCTGATTATTTGTTTGTGACATTTGATATGTACATTTATTGAGTGTTTTTTTTTGAATGTTATGCTATTGTTAATAGTTTTGACTATTTTTGTTAGACTATTTTTGTTAATTTTTTTTTTTTTTAGAATAGAAATCTCAATATAGTTTATAATACCATTTCAAAGTTTTGTTGCATTTTGTTTTAAAAAAAATGAAGGAGTAATTTAATAAATTTTTACTAGTATTTAACTAATCTAGGAAGACCTATATCATGAATATTTGCGTTGAATTTTTAAAAAAACAGTTATTTTCATAGCGACAAGTTATAAAAAACATCTATTAGAACGTTGAGAAACTTTGCAAGAAACTTAAGAGCGAAGTATAGGTAATGGCAGATTTATTTATAATTTTAATAGGTTTATATTTAATGATATTGTTTATTAATAAATCGTGTTGATGATACTATTTGTAAAATTCTATAAAATATAGGCGTCCACTGTTTTTTGAATATTTATATAAAAATCGTTAAAAACAAAAATTAAAACAAAAGCAAGTCAATGTAATAATTTCTTTTGATTCAAATATTAAAATCTATGTTTCCAAACGAGAGTCGTGACGTCATTCTGATTCAGACCGCCGTCATCCTGATTCAAACCTCCGTCATTCTCATTCAGACCACCGTCTGAAGGTGCGCATTTATGGCGTTGCATTTCAAGTGCCTTTTTCACTTTTCTGTTAAAATTATTGACTTTATTATTTATTAAAATTATTTAAATGTGTTGGTAAACAAATTATATTAAATACAAATCTTATTTGCGCTTACTTTTTTTTATTGGCTTACATTAAAAATTATTTTGTAGCTAAAAAAAAATATTAAAGAGGAGAAATCTTAAAATTTTATAGTTAATAGTTAATCACTTAAATAATTTTAAATTATACTTTAAAGTGGTTTCTACATAATCATAAGTCAAAATTTTTTCAAAAATTGATTTTTTGGCAAATTAGATATTCTAATGTAAAATATAACGTTCTTTCTGTTTGTTTATGCTTTTTACAATATTTACTATTTTATACAGGAAGGTATAATTTTAGTGCCTAGCAACGGCCATAGCAACAAGATTTTTCAAGATCTTTTAAATGATGACCTTCTTCGCATGTGCATCGACGAGGAAACTCAAAATTCGAACGAGTCCCTGAATAATATTATCTGGATGAATTGTCCTAAGCAAGTCTTTGTAGAAAGATCAATTATACAGTTAGGTGTATATAGCGCTGTTCTTCAATTCAACGAAGGTCAATTTTATGAAAAAAAAAATTGTATGAAAAACTTGGAATACAGACCGTTGTCTATTTTAATATTATATCTGAAAAAATGAGCCGACGCAGCATCCAAAATTTACTTACTATAACATCAGATAAGACTAAAGCAAAAAGATAACAACTAAAAGCCATCAAGAAGGGTTTATTAGATAAAGACATAAAGAGGGAGGAGAAACTTATTTAAAAGGAGGATTTTGGTTTTAAAAACAAATTTAATTTCTTGTTTTTTGATTTTCTACCATATCGTTTTTCAAGAAAATTGTCTCACGAAAAACATCATAAATTTTGAATTAATAGTGATAACTACTTGAAATTTTCAGGGCTTATTCATCCATTGTACTGCTAATGCCACAGTTTTTTTCAAATAAATTTATTTTTTGTAAGTCGTGGTTAGGGAACTAAGATTCGAGGCCTAGTAGCAGATTTTTCGAAAATACAGTTGTTTTGAAGCATAACTTTTACTAGAAACAAAATCTTTTAATAAAAAAAAAACTCCCGCACTAGAAACAGGTAGCACACACAAGTATACCAAGTTTGAAAGTAAAATAAGCTTTTACTCATGAGAAATTGTGTTTCGAGTAAACTCTATTTTTTGGGGTTATTTTGACTCTATAGGCCTCTATGTCATCATCAATATATTTTTGGAGTTCGAAAAAATATTTTTTTCACACATTCTGTACCTACTTTTGAAAAATTTAATGAATAAAAAGTTTTGATTACATAGGAACCACCTTATGTTGTTTAATTGCAACTTCTCCTCAAACTATCGACCTATCTCACGTACTTCAGTCCGTCGCAAGGTAATGGAATGACTTGTACATAGACACATTACTGACCACTTGAACAAAAATAAACTCATCAGCTCTGCTCAACACGGGTTCTGAAAGGGAAAGGGTTGCGTCACAAACATACTTGAAACTACCGACATCCTGACTGAAGTTGCTCGCAACCGATATCTTATTCACAGACTTTGATAAAGCATTCGATAATGTAACGCTGAGGTCTTTAAAAAGTATAGACAAATGAATGAAACTAATGTAATTATGTAATTGGTAACTAAATAATAATGATATAACTAATGTATTAATGATGTAATAACTTTTACTTTTAAATTTTATTACTTTTAAGTAAAATATTATTTTGAAAAAGGATTAGTATAAAAAGCATAAATAAAAACTAAAATAAAATGTATCAATATTAACTATTCCATCATTTTATCATAATAACTTATCATAGTTATAATAGCTACACAAAATAATTAATGACAATAAATATTTATCATTTCCTGTTTTAATAATAAAATAAAAGTAAAAGTTTTTATGACTAAAAGTTAAAAACAAATCGTGGCTGCATCAGCTGGCAACCAAGTGCTTGGCAGGCTCAAGAAGGCTTTTCGAGGTCAAAGTTCTGCAGTATGGCGCACACTGTATTTTTCGTACGTTCGCCCGCATCTACAATTTTGCAGTACAAGTCATTGTTTTTAGCTCAAGACATAGCCAAACTCGAGCAAGCCACAAAACATATTGCCACCTTAAAACATCTTCCGTATACTCAGAGATATCTAAGCCTTAACCAGAAAACACTAACTGAACGATGAGTAAGAGGAGACTTTATCGAGCAATATAAAATCATGAGCAAAATCAACAAAGTTAACTTCCAGGTCCCACAACTTTAACGAAATATCAAATCTTTAAAGTACAGCATTTGGCCACAAGAACACACTAAACAACTAAAAGTACAACTTGTTCAAAACTGAGCTGAAAAAAACAACTACCTCACCAACCGTGTTGTAAAATCATGGAATTACGTAACTGAAAATGCGGTGGAGGCAAAGTACTTGAACAATTTCAAACACGAACTTTCTCTTCTCTGGCATCTTCACTTTAGCTGAAATCGAAAAACTGTATTTTCATAATAGAGAGACCTGGTGTACCGCGCTTTGTCAACAACTTGTAAATTTTGTTGACCATGAATAAACCAAACTAAAAAAAAATTTAAAGCAATTCTAAGTAGATTTATGGGTAGTTTTTAGCAATCTTAATTTTTTGACTTAAGTAAACAATAAAAAACTCGGAAATTACTATTTTATTTATGTCATAATTGACATGCAAGAAACTTTCGATTTAAAAAATGATTCTAAATTACTATATTGATGTGGTAAATTTGCATCCAGAAGAGTATTTTGCGCAGATTATTGCTGATAATTGTAGCAATTAATAATACCATTTTTTTGTATTAGCAGTTTTTAAGAAGACAAAAGCATACAGACAACTGGTGTTACGAACTTTCTGATGCAGATACAAATGTTAACGATCTTTTGAAATCACTAAAGAAACATTTTTGTATGAAATTTAAATCTTATAATCATAAATTGTAATTTTAGTTAAAAAAAAAAATAGATTGACAGAAAAAATATTTTTTGATATAATTGATGAAAATAAATTGTTTTCAGATTATTGTTAAATAGTAGCAAAGATAAATATCGTTATTAAACTGCACGTTTATAAAGTTGTATATCAGGAGATTCATCATCACATAACACATTGTCTTATGAATGCTCTTGTTATATATTAAAATATTTATCAATGCAAATGCTACTTCTGATTTATTAGTCACATTGCGTTATGTAAGCACGGTATTAAATTTAAAGAGTATTGAAAAACGACTGCATCTTTTATTAGCATACGATCGATCCGAATTTTGTAAACAATAAGAAAATCGTAAAGTTTATTCCTTTATAATCGAAATTTTATCCTTTAAAGTTAACGAATCCTATAAAGTAGCCTAGAAACTAAAAAAAATATCATTATTTTCACTTATATTTACATTTACAAAGATTTTTTTTGTCACTTAAAGCCCCAATATTGAACAGCTCGGAATTAAAAAGTCACCGTTAAAAAAAATATATATATATATATATATATACCATTGATACTTCTCCCACCAAACCTTAATATTTATTATTAAATAACTCGGAATTAAAAAGTCACTGGTAAAAAAAAAATATGTATACCATTGATACCTCTCCCACCAAACCTTAATATCTGTTATTGAGAACCACGTATCCATCTACCCTTAGTTTATTATTACTTATCATTTTGTCATTTACGAAAACTTATAAAGTCCCTTTACCCCATACCAACATCATTACCACTTGTATTCAATTACACACCATTACCATCCTTATAACTCAAATGTTTTTTGACCCAG
The DNA here is from genome assembly GCF_038396675.1 of Hydra vulgaris. Lineage (NCBI taxonomy): Eukaryota > Metazoa > Cnidaria > Hydrozoa > Anthoathecata > Hydridae > Hydra > Hydra vulgaris. The sequence continues at coordinate 8,183,015 of NC_088921.1, read as the reverse complement.
ATATTCGACCCTTTAAACAATCTTGTTTAATTAAACCATAATAATTTATCATCACCTGGTGTACACATCTCACCCTTTGTACCACCTTGTTCATTTACAAAAATTATAAAATTCTTTTACCTCATACCACTAACTAACACACCGTTATTACCGCTTTTAATACCACCTGTTAATCGAATTACCTATCCCACCCTTTTAATTACCTTGTTCAATGGGACCATTATAATTTATTATACCACCCCACCTTTAACCGCAACCGACTCTCATTATTTATGGTCATAACTGTTGATTTAAAAACGATTAAAAAAAATAATTAAATATCAATTAGGCCTAACAACAAACGTTATTTAATTGAAAATTTATATTTCGAACAAAATAACTTCGACGAAAAATTCTACAAAACTGTCGAATTTTATTATTATGTTGACAACAAAATTTTTTTGAAAGAAACAAAGATGGACGAAAACTTAAACATCTAAAAATAATTGACATAAACATAAATTTATATTGTGTAAATCGAAAACAAATATAATTTTAATTTTTTATTGCAAAATTAAATATCTATAAAATTACATAAAAATAAATACAAAAAACATTAAACGAAAAATTTTCTGCATAACGTTACAAATAATTTGAGAGTTTTAAAACTTCTAAAAAATATTTAAAGTTAAATCATTAAATAAAATATAACAAAAATTTATCTAGTTTTTATTTATCTTAATTTGATTATATATTTCATGAACAATGAAATAAAAAAATAATTAAGAAAAAACAATAACAAAAATTTCAAAAAGGTTTTGAAAAAATATAATCATATTAGAATTATTACTAATAAAGTTATTTAATAAAAATTATATATATTAATAATACAATAGTTATATAATTATTAAAACTAATAATTATATATATTATAATTATTAATATTATTTGTTAATAATATATTTTGATCCTTTAAAATAAAAAATAATCCTTTAAATAATTTAGAAAATTAATGAAAAATTTTAAAATATTATTAAAATTAATTCGTACATTTTAAAACATATTTAATTATAAAATAATATATTAAATATTTCAATTATTATTTTATAGCTATCGTTCATATTTTAATTAAGATATTAAACATTTTTCTGTTAACTATTTTTTTTGTGTTATAAAATTTTTTAATTCATCAAAGTTATGAAAATATTCTCTATGGTACTCGATATACAACCACTTGAGATTCAAACAACGAATCCATTCATAAATCTCTTTAATGAAATCGATGTCGGCGTGAAGGTGAAGATCTAATCCTTCACAAAGATTAATCCACGGAAGAAAATTTTCTTCAAAATCTTTTTTCGTTATTAAATAACTTGAGATGTCTATCAACAACTCTTCAATGTTATCTTTCGGTTTCCATCCTTCGAATTTAATTGGACAACGAAAGTCGACACAGCGAACATTTGTTGAACATTGAATTATAAGATTTTTTTCTTCATCACTTAAAATATTTTTAGAAACATGTAACCACGGTAACTTTCTTCCAGATTTAATGTAATGGTTTACTAAATAATTTTCATAAGAAGTTTCGTAAGAAGTTTTCCCATCGTGAATCCAAATCTCCCACCACTTCATCTTTTGTTCATCGACGATAAATTTTATTTCATCAGTAAATGATGATTGACTTTCATAAAAACATTCAATGAATAAATGAACATAATAAGTATAAAGTCGATAATCGTTATTATTTTGACGAGATAATTCAAGTAGACGATCTAAAGAAAAACGCAATAATTTAATAAAAATAAATACATAAAACAAATAAATAAAAATTTAAACAATAATCGGAATTAATAACATATGAATAATATAATAATGAAATATAATCAACATAATGATACATATATTTATAAATATAAAATTTATAACATAATTTTATAATAAATTATAATATTTATATATATAATATATTTACATATTACGTATAAAAAGTTATAAAAGAATGAAAAATCAATAAAAAATATTATAATTAAATATTATATTACATGATAATATATTACTTGATAGTATTTACATTAATATTAAATTATATACGTTTAAATAATAAAATTATATATAAAAAGAAAAAAAGAGAAACTTTTAATTAAACAATTTTTTACTAAAATTGTAAAAAATATTTTAATTTTATCAATTTAAACATAATTTTTATCACATTTTTTAAACTTCGTTTTACCATAAATATAACATATTTAAAATAATGTAAAAAAAGTTAATCATTAATATTAATTTAAAAAAATACTTCCTTATATTCATATTGCTAATAACAACAAATTAAAAAAGTGATTTAAATTCAACCAAGTAATGTAACAAGTCAACAAACAGAACGCATTTCATTTAAACGTTGATTTGAAGTGAAATGAATGTTTTAAATCGAATTTCAAATAAATAACTTAATATTGAAAATCTCCTTCGTCGATATATCTGAAATAAATTATGTGAAAAACCATTAAATACTCAAAGAGTTTAAATAAGTGTTTATTCGAATTCGGCGTTGATTGAAATTTTTTTTTTTTAAGAAAGCTCTATAAAGAACTATTAATATAATTTATAAACTGCATTAAATTTTATAACAAAATCATGATATAATATATTTTTGATACAGTTGCAATAATAAACAACAGTTTTATCGTTAAAGCAGAGCTACAAAGCTATGGTGTCCGGTTTATACGTAGAAGCGCAGAGTGCAAAACCTTTTTATTATGTTCCTTAGGGGTCCTGCATAAATTACGTCATGATCTAGGAAGGAGGGGGAGGAATTGATGGTTTTATGAGGACCTGTACGGGATTTGTTACTAAAGACTTACGATCTTGTGATAAGAGTGGAGGGCATGGAGCGATGGTCAAAAATGGTCAAAAATAGCATGATGTAATTTATAATGACCCCGTCCAAGAAGTCCTAACGGTCTTATTGTTTAGAAAATCAACAGTTTCAATGTACAAACTGGACATCTGGTGCACGTTTTTTTTTTAATAATAAACTTGTTTATAAAAAACTAGTACGAGAAGCTCCAAAACCTTAAGAAACTTTTAGTGCTAGGTTACTTTTCAATAAGAAACTTTTTTAATAAAGAGTTTAAGGAATATTTCCTAATTTTTCACCTACCTATCGTAACAACATAACAGAAAGTTAAAAAGTATTATTTATGGAGAAAAAAAGTTTAAATGAGTTTTCAACATTTAACAAGTCTAAATTTAAAGTCTAAGTTTAAGTCTAGGTTTAAATTTGCACGCGCAATGAAATTTACGCGATTCAATTGCGTATAAAATAATTATATCATAAGAACAAACTTGAGAAACTTTTTAACTAGCGAATACTAAAAGTTTCTTAAAAGATTTAAAAAATGGTACTCTTATGATGAAATCTTTCTTGTACTAGCCCGTTTCCATGGTTTTTTACACACACACAAAAAACGACGTGTAACTCTAGACCTTGCTACAAATATATATAAATGCTTTTGGAAAGAAAAAAGCAACGAACCAAAATAAGATAAAAATTGATAATTTAATCAATCATTATTATATGTATTTTAAGTATATTTTTATGAATTTTAAATATTTAATATATCTCTGTATTCAGAGATCCCAAAGTTAAAAAGGTTATCAGCGTTTTATAAAAACTGCTGTAAGCTAAAAAAAAGTTTCAATTTACTTTCTAGAATGTCACTGTATTATTTAGATGAACTCTTAGATTTAAAAATTTACAAAAAAAAAAAGCGAAGTCTGTTAAATATACAATCGATTAACATCTCAGTTATGTTGAAAAATTGCTTTATTTCGATGTATATATTTAAAAAAATAGGCTGAAGTATAAATCAAACTATTACAATTATTTATGAAATTCCTATGCTTACTTTTTTTAACCTTTTGTTTTTGTATTTTTATAATATAATTTACTTAAAAAAAAAAAAACACAAGCTTGTTATTAACAACTCCATATAATCGTTGTAAGTTATTGCTTTGTAACAATTCAAATTTAGTTTCAAGACATAAACTTGTAAATAAAAACAAATACTAAATTCATATTGAAGTATACTTTTGTTAACAGTGTTAATTAAAAACAATGGTAACAATATGAGATTTTATATATTTAAAAACTCGATCATCAAACTACAAGAAATCCTTTGACAAATTTAAGGAAAACAAATGAAATTCGAAACAACTGTATTGCTAATAGATATCGTAGTTTATTGTAACTACCACAACCATTAAAAAAAAAGAATGTTTGTGACTTTTCATGATGAAATTTTTTGATCGCATTTTATAAAATGACTATAAATCAAGTTTAAAGCTTGAAAATATGTTAACTAGTAATTTATACATTTTCATTGCATAACATAAACTAATCATTTTAAAGATTTTTGCTTCAATGAAATAATTTAAAAACAATTAAAACATTCATTACTCATTATTATAATTTAAAGGTCACTAGAAGATAGATAAAATTATTTAATAACAGAAAGAAATTTGTAAATTATTATAAATGACTTTATTAATACCTATTAACAAACAAATAGTGATAAAAAATAACTTACATATAACAAATATCGAAAAAATATTTACCTAAATTAAATAAACGTAACGGCAAGACGAATGAAACGACATAAAACACTATTTTAATTATTGCTTTTCTGATGTTCAGAATTTTTATCTGTAATTGGGTGTTTAGTGAACATTACGGACGTATAAAAAAAAGACGAATACAAAAAATACATCCAATTAATATTAAATAAGTGTGTCAAAAAATTACATTAATGTATTATTTAATGTACGTTGATCATTATTAATACGTTATTTATTAGTCTCTAAGCTCTATCTTTTATTACTTTCAAAAAGAAAAAAAGGAAAAAAAAAAATGTTCAGTGAAAACTTGAATTTGTTAGTCCTCAAGTTCTTTGGTTTTAGTTGCAGAAATGTAAAACAGTTATGCAATAATTTGGTTTTAATACAATAACATTCTCTAGCGTACTCTTTTAAACAAAAAAACAAAAAAATTACGCAAAACAATAGTGGCTATAAAAAAAGCAAATCATCAACTTAATTGTACAAAACATTTTTAAAACTGTTATATGACATTACTACATTAATCGAAACAAAGTTAGCATATTTATATAAACATTTAAATTAAAAAAAAATTGCCGTTCCCTCATGACATTTGTTAGATTTTACAAATAAGTAAATGTCCATTACTAGGTTAAAAAATCAGGTAAAATACATGGAATAAATAAGATTTTATACAGAGTATTTTGTTTATTTGAATGAATAAAAAGATTTTTTAATGAATTAATTTTAAATAATTAATTCAATTAAGTGACATAAATACTCAACTCTTTTTACATTGGCGTAATCGCCCCATAAATAATTAAATCAAAATTCTTTTAATTTGAATTTAAAAATAGTACACACACACACACACACACACACACACACACACACAGATATATATATATATATATATACATATTCAAGATTTCAAGATAATAATATATATATATATATATATATATACATATATATATATATATATATATATATATATATATATATATATATATATATATATATATATATATATATACATAATCAAGATTGTTTTTCTACTTTACAGGACACCGTACATTTTATCATAAACAGCCATTCCACTCATTGCTAGTTTTATATTTCTACTGTCACCAAAAATAAGAAATTTATCATAGCGCTATTATAATGTTAAGTTGCGAATATTCCAATGGTTAGATACACAAGAGGAAGAGCATATGTGTGATATAAACTGTAATTTAGATATATCTTCCGAACCTTTGAACTATGCATAGGTTCGGGAAATGTGGTCTGAGAAAATTTGACAGAAAATGTCAGGTTTAATTAAACGATATCTTGTTAAAATAAATTTTTGAAATCAGATTGAACTAGTGCTTGTATCTAAACAAGCAGGAAAGTCAATCCATAGAAAGTTTTATTTACTAGCATACAATTCTCTATGGAATGACTTAATATTAATATCAGTTACGATACTAAAGTAATATAATTACCAATGTGTCATATGTGGAGGGTTTGATGTAAGCTGTTGTAAAATTTAGTTGTAGACATAATACTTTTATTTTTTTTTATTTTTATTAAATCCAGTTTTTTTTCAACATTTAATACACAAATATTTTTTAAAACAATGTGATACTGCTTTTATTCTAACAGACTTAGCAAGTGCTTCGCTAGCAGTAGAGTTAAACTATTTGATGAGAGTAGAGGAGATTTAAACAAGTCAATGACAGTAGATTTAAACTGTTTGCAGAGAGTAGACTTTAACTATTAGACAACAGTAGATTAATACTATTCGATGAAAGTAAATTTAAACTATGCAGAGGTGTGGTTCTATTGCTCATTGGATGTTAATAATAACTTTAAAAATATTGCAGCTAAACTGAAGTAATAATGAGTTGATAAATAATAACTTTATAACTTATATAAAAATCCACAGTTTTGCATGTCACCGTTGACAATATGAAAACATATTATTTAGATTGGTTACTAAGGTAAAAATCGATTAAAATACTCGGTCAAGCAGCTTAGATTTTTATTTCAACAGATTTGTAGTATACACATAAAGTTCTAAAAGTATATACAAACAGTTTACGTTGACATTTTTATTGATTTTGATTTTGTTGAGGGCCACTGTGACAGCCATATAAATTTTAAGTAAAAAGTAAATAAAAAACAATGTCGATTTAAATTTGTTTTTTAAATTTAGATTTAGACAAACCATAACTTTATAAGTAAAAAAGGTCACTTGAAATTTTGTATTGTAATTTTTGACCCAAATAATTTATTTCAAGTGATAATTTTTTTACTACAATCTAATGTCAAAAATCATTAAAATATACTGTAACTTCCAGAAACTCAAATTTCGACCTGTTCAAAAGATATGATTCAATCATAACTTTCGAACAGGTAGGTCAATCAAGCTAAATTTTTTAGGTTTTTTTTTTTTTAATGTTGGTGGTCAAAATATAAATATTTTGAGTAATATAATATAAATAAAAAGTTATGCAATCATCACTATCATACCCACAAATAATATTAATCTTAAAAAAAAACATAAAGTAAAATTATTGTGCTCTGTATCAAGTCACAGAATTATATACTCATATAACATAAATAATATAAGTCAATAGAAATATATTACTAGAAAACATCAATCAATTATATTAATAAAAAAAAAATAATTCTGATTAAGTAACATGGTTATAGATAAATTATCGTGATGAATTTTATGCTCCTCACACTGAATAGCTTAGCTCTAGTACAACTGACACTGTTGTCACTGTTTTTGTGTTTTTCAATCTCCTATTCATTAAGTCAACTATGTGACTCTAATGTACTGTAACGGTACTTCAGCAGATGTTTTTCATCTTAATACTGAAAAATGTGCCTCTCCAACATTCTTTTGGATTCTGGTAAGAATCAAAGATTTCATTTGTACTTGTGCACCTTCTATTTTTAAACGCAACTAATGAAATATTCATCTTTTTTATAAAAACAACTCACTTTAAAACTTTTTTTTTTTTCTGCAAATTTTTATTGCAATATTGAGGATATTCTGATACTGATGAATGACAACACTCTTACCCAACCCTCTGATAACACTCTTACTAAGTTATCATTTTGCAACACTTTTACAAAGTCCTCTACTTTACATCATCTTGGATTCTTCTTTATTGTATGTCTTTACTCTCATAGAAACTATATACTAAAGAGCTCGCGTCTCTTGTGCCAACTACTAAAATTCATTCTCGCGTTATTCGTCATTCAATTAAGTCTCATCCTTTTTCTGTGACTGTTCCTAAGTGCTCCAAAAACTCTTATTTCTCTAGTTTTTTTTCCTCGAACATCAGTTTTTTGGAATTCGCTTCCTTCATCTTGCTTTCCTGATTTATTTAATTTGCAGTCTTTTAAGTTGTCTACAATCTTTATCTTTTCTCTTCAAGTAACTTCCAACTATAATTAGTGGTTGCTTGCAGCCTTGTTGGCTGGAGCAAAGATGTGAAATATATATATATATATATATATATATATATATATATATATATATATATATATATATATATTCATTCATAGCAAAGTTACTATTTGCTAAGTTTGCCTATCATTTAAGGCATACAAAATTATGCGCCTTAATCAAAGTTAATAAATCAAAGTTTATATTTTTAACTTACTTTAATACAAACTTTTCGATAAAATAATTTATTTCGAAAATAGTACTTTTGGAGCTTCCATTTTCGAAAATTTTAACCAGATATTAAAGAGACGTTAATTCAAAGCTTAGCTCCTCGCCAAAAATATCATTTTTTCCATTTTCAGATTCCATTTTTTTTTTTCCAATGCGATGCAATGAAATTTTAAATCATCTTTCTTAACTGTTGAGTGCTTTTTAATATTAAATAAAAAGCTAAAAGATGCAATTGCAGCATAAAATATATCTTCTATTGCAATAGTTCAATAGAATTCAATATTCTATTTATAAAACATTTTGCTTATACTTTTCTTTTAGACTGTTTTTCAAAGTTTTTTTGGATTGCTTTTCAACATACTCTGCTGTGGTTTTTGCAACTGTTTCATTAGTAGTCTTGGCCGCATCTTGCAGTGCTTCATAAATTTTTGGCATTTCAAATTGAAGAGTATTTATAGCGTTGATGTGGCTTTCCTATCTTGTATCACTTAATGGTTTAACTGTTAAAGATTGACACTTTGATTGTAAAATTAACCATCTTTTTATTAAAGCAGAAAAACAAGTAAACTTGATCAATTATATTAGAAAACATAGAAATTTTAGGTGAACATCTCACAGAATCAACAACTACCAGATTTAATGTGTGACTGCAGCATGGAATATAAACCGTTCAGCTGTTTTTTTCAAGAATAAAAGCTTGCTCACCATTTCTAACGCATTTGCACAACTGTCATGGCTCTGACCTCTTATGTTTTTGTCATTGAATTGCGTGGGAGAAATTATGTACGGAGGATTTGACCGACGTAGTTTCCTTGAGAAATTATATATATAGCATAAGCGGTTTTTTTATGAGCATATTTGAGGTGATTTGTAAAGTATAAATTGAACTCAAAATTTTTGTAAAGTTTTTTAAATGAGTAAAAAGAAAGATTTTAAAATTGTAATGTTGTGCCTGTTTTGTGCTTTGTGTTTTGTGCCTGCGAGAAAATTACAGTTTTCCACTGACAAGCTATTTTTTAAATTTTTTTAATGAATAAACAGATAGCTAGTACAAAAACCTAAAAACAAAAAGCCTCCCCAAGCTTATCATACATTCTACATTATCTTGAATAAATTTTAAAACAAAAAATATATTTCTTGTTTTGAGAAATAAGATTTATAACTATGCTCAATAGATTTACAATTTTGCTGTGAGTTTTGATGAATTGTTAGCAACTTTAAAAGATTTTAAAAGTTTTGGAATTCATTGTGTCCAAAAATTCTACGGGAGTTTCATCCGTTGGCATTTTTCAAACTATGGCCTAGAAAATCAATAACTAACCAGTAGACTGGTGAAATATACAACTCAAGACCTAGTGGCTGGTCTTTATCATCAAAAACTGCTTTCAGAAGGATTTCACCTCATCTTTCTGAACTTTTCAATTCATCCATAAGCACTTCACACTATATTTGTCAATTCTTAACCCTTTCTCTCCTGTATGATCCTCCTGTAACCCTTTCCCTCCTGTAAACAATCACATGTATCCCTCTTCTAAACTGTGATAGCAATTTTTACGTCACAAATATATTAAAAGATTTAAATGTAGTTTGCAGCATTTTAAAAATTTAACCTTATGAAAATAAAGCAATACGCATAAACGTAAGAAGTGTAAGTAAATACTTCAACAAACCAATCACTTAATTAAGTCATAATAAAGTTGTAATACTAAAATAATTTTTTGAAGTTGCTCTTTGTCTTGCAGAATAACTGTTATCGATTTGATAACATTGATGAATGTTATGAAAAATCACTCAGGAAGAGTGTGACCAGTTTTTAAAAGTTTCCTTTGTTAATTATTTTTAATGAATGAGTTTAATACTTCTGCAATTCTTTTGTTATGTAACTCTAACTCTTAATTACCTAGCAATACCATCATCACCAAGTTCTCTAAACCTATCATTCACTAATATTCATGGTCTTCGTAGTAACTTTTCTTCTGTTGAGTCTTATCTGTTGCAAAATTCACCTGACATACTTGCTCTTAGTGAAACTAATTTGAGCTCAGCTGTTTCATCTTGTGATTATAACGTTGATGGTTATCTTTCTTTAATTCGTAATGACTCCAATAGTCACATGTTTGGCCCGGTCATTTACATTTGCAAGAATTCACTCATTTGTTGGAAAGTCAGCCAATATCATTGTTATTGGTGACTTTAATGCTCATCACACTAAATGGCTTAGCTCTAGTTTCAGTGACTCTACTGGCGTTAAAGCCCTCAACTTTTGCCTTTTTCAATCCCTAACTCAAAGAGTCAACTTTCCAACTTGCTTTCCAGACAAACTGAATCATTTACCTTCACTACTCGACTTATGCATTGTTTCTGATCCTAGTCAGTGCTCAGTTTCTCCACATTCACCATTAGGTGCTTCTGATCACGGTTTGATCTCTCTAAAACTATTATCTCATTCTTCTTCGTCATCTGAATCCCCCTATCATCGTACCTCTTGTAACTACCTTAAAGCTGACTGGGGCTCTTTCTGTGATTTTCTTAGTGATGGCCCTTGGATAGAAATCTTTTGTCTTCCTGCTGACAAATGTGCTTCTTACATAACGTCATGGATTAAGGCTGGCATGGAGTCTTTTATTCCCTCTCGATGATTCCAGGTCAAGCCTCACTCTTCTCGATGGTTTTCCTCATATTGCGCTGCTGCTATTGCCAATCAAAACCATTACTTCCGTATCTAACAGCAAAACAATTCTTAAGAATACAGACATCTGTTTATTACTGCTTAAAACCATTGTGAAAAAGGATTTGCCTAACACCGAGCCCGCTATTCTCAGGTCACGAGAATAGTGGGCTCGGATTTCATCTCAAAAATTAGGCTCTCGTGAATTCTGTAGAATCTTCAACAGTATCAATAATAAGGGCAAATCTATTATTCTAATTCTCTTGTATTTTTCAGACTTTGTCACCTCACCTAAAGATAAAGCTGAATAGTTTGCTAAGAACTTTTCACCAATATCATCTCTTGATTCCACTAGTTGCGTTCTACCTGATTTTGCCAAAAAACAGGTTGATCCATTGCTTGACATTCGTATCACTCCAGCTTTAGTATCTAAAGTGATTTCCTGCTTAGACTGCTTTACAGCTTGTGGTCCATACAACATACCTGTTATAGTCTTGCAGAAGTGTTCTCCATAGCTGTCGTCTATACTTTTAAAACTTTTTAACAAGTGCTTATCAGAGTCTTGTTTTCAAGCCTGCTGGAAAGCGACATCTGTTATCCTATTTAATCGCATCTGTTATCCTATTTAATCTGTTATCCTATTTAATTGCATCTGTTATCCTATTTAATCTGTTATCCTATTTAATTGCATCTGTTATAAATATTTTAATCGTAAGGATAATATGCATAAAAGTTAGTATAAAATGTTTTTCAGAATTTTTTAAAATTGATATTGTTTAAGATGGAATAAAGGTATTTTAGGATATAGTTTTTTGGACTCATTCAAAATGCATACAAGGCTCCTGTTCCATTCACAGATGCACTGTTTTTAGTAGGGTAGGAATGTAATAGTCTACTTTCTGTGAACAAGTTTGTGATAAGATATGGTAAGTTTTTATTTAAGGAGTCAAAAACAAAAAGAAAATTAGCATACTTTACTAGCGCTGGAAATGTTGGAATTAAAAGTTTTTTGAAGGAATTTGATGTATCAGATTTAATTGGTTGGAAGTTTATTATTCTAATGGATTGACTCTGAGACTATAGCAACTTCTTAATGTGATAGTTTCCAACTTGACCCCAAACTTGACAATAATATCTAAGATGAGATGAGAATAACGCATAGTAAATATTCTTAAGTGTAACTTTATTGACATAATGACAAATTATTGAAAGCATATCGTTAGCTCGAGAGTTTCTTGCTTGGTTCATTAATGTGAAAGTTCCATGTAAGATTACAATCAATTAATACACCAATATATTTAACAACTCTTGAAGGATATAGCCATTTATTATTAATTTTGATTTTATTTTCAACATTTTTACAGAAAAAATTTTTTCTCGGAGAAAATCAATTCAGTTTTTTTTCGGTGTTGAGACAATAGTTTAGCATTTAACCAGTGAACTATACCTTTTAGATCCGAATTAACATTCTTACATAAATAACGATACGATTTGTTGATGTGCAAAAGATTTTGCAAGACAGCAAACAGATGAACTGAGGAGAAGAGAACAGAGTTGATTAGGTTGTTAACATAGATTAAAAATAAAAGAGGACCTAGAACAGAACCTTAAGGAACACCACGTAAAACTGATTTAATACTAGAATTAAAACCATTAATACTTACAAATTGTTTTTGATCTGAAAGATAATTCCATAATGTTTTAATTTAGAAATCAAAATACTATGGGCAACAGTATAGAAAGCTTTTTGTAAATCGATAAAAACACCACAAACGAAATATCAACCAGTATCAAGAGCTTTCCTAATTTTTTCGGTTATACTTATTAATGCATGGCAAGTAGAATATTTTGATCGAAAACCAACTAGAAAATCATTTAAACAATTGAATGAGTTTAGAAAAGAGTACACTCTAGAAAAGAGTACACTCCAGTTTCTTAAGAAACTTAATAATAAAAGAGAGAAGTTTGAAAGTTTTGCATGAAAGTTTAGAGCCATTTTATTGTACAACTGCCTCTTGCTTAGATGTGCTTTAATTTTGAAAATTTTTTTGATTTAGATACATAAGTGACAAAGTTTTTATATATATTGATGCACTATAAGAAAATATTATACCCTGAAGTGATATGTGAGTTTTATTGCTTTCAAATTTATATAAATAGTTATAAACACAATACTACAGGTGGTATAGTCATGACATTTGCAACTCTAAAAATTTGGTGATAATCAATGAACCATTCAAGCAACTGCTACTTTAGCATTATTAATCACATAAAAACATCACTCTGACAAAAAATGTGCCTCATTCATTTATTCAGATATTCCTTCATCTGATACCCTAGGACTACACAGCTTTGAGCTACCTGTTCTTCTACCCCTAAGGATCAGCCATCTTCAAAAGAAAGCAGCAAGTCTAACAGCAAAGGGGACATTGGAGGTACAAGCTATAGTTTAACAGGTGAAGTTGAGTAGTAGAGGTCATAATATAGACAGTTCCTTCTGGAGACTCAAAGCCATGTTGCTTCACAATAAAAACAACTGGTCAACCATTCTGCTGGCTCCTTCTGTGCATCTCAGGGAGGACAAAACTAGTGCCAAGATGTTGATGAGTACCTTGATATATGATAACTAGAGGTAATCAAAAACCTGAAAATGGCATTATTCTACTAGACCTTCAAGGCTTTCAAACTAATTCTCGATATCTTTCGCATTACAACAAAAAGGTAAGAAATAGCTACAACGAAGTAAGTTCTCTGTGGGAAACAGCAATGTGGAAGCTGCTGATAGAACTCCAGAAAACACTGCCAATACTGAAAATCAATGCACGTATTCATAAAAATCTTTTCCAGAACCTGTCTGAGGCTAAGGTTAGAGCTTATATCTTAGCCAAACCACAGATAAAAAAGATCATAGAATCAAGATAATTATAAGGCTGAAAACTCTGTGGAAATCAGTTTATCCCAGAAACTCAAAGCCATGTTGTTTACAATGAAAACAAGTGCCCTTCTGTTCTAATGGTTCATTCTACGCATCTCAAGGAGGACAAAACTAATGTCAAGAAGTTATTGAGTGCCTTGATGTATAACAACTACAGAGGTCATCAAAGGTTTAAAATTGGCATCATTTTACTGGCCCTTCAAGCTTATTGTATAATTTTCAATTTCCAATTTCCTTTATCTCTGGGACAGTAAGGACACTACCACAGAAAAAGCTGGTTAGAAACCAAGTTCTTTGAGGGTAAGAGCAAAGTTTAGTGGGAGCAGCTGATAAAACCCAAGAAAAAACTACCACCACTGCAATTCAGGTTTCATCAAAATCTTTTTCAGAAGATGAGGCTAAGCAACAAAGCAACTTCCTTGAACCAAAAATCAAGAAATCATAGAAAATGATGCCCTGAAAGAGTAATTGTATATATGATAATCACAATTATAGGTAAATACAATTTTAAAATACAATCCTCTAGGCCATAAGGCCAAGGTGACAACTAGAGTTAATGAGAATACTCTTTTTTATAAATTGTTACAACACTATATCAACCCTATAGTTTCAAAACATAAATCTAACTAAAGCAAACAAGGAGTGTAAAGAAACACACAAAATGTCACTAATATAAGGTAAAAGGAGATTCAAATGTCAAAGTCCATTCATCTCAATAAAATTAAAAAACAACAAGGAAGCTTATTCAGAAGGGCAAGGAAAGAGCTTATAGCAAAATTATATTAGATGTCATTATCAAGGACAGTATATCAAATGCATTATGGAGAAATACATTTAGTGACTACTATGTGAAACTTATTATCATTTTCTTAAGTTGAGTTTCTTAAACCTCCAGAGGGGTTGGTAAACTCTTGAAAATCTATTTATTTCTGAAGCTTATTTCAAATGATTTTTTACTATCTTTGTCTATTTATTATGCAATTGCTGTTTATTATTAGACAAAATAAATGAAAATATGAAACTTTGCTTGTACTGTTTCATTAAAAACAAATTACAGTAATTTCATAAAAGCAAAGTTTAGGCTCAATAAAGTCATTTTTTCAGTCTTTAGACGTGAGGAATTGAAATGAATCCTGACTAGCAAGTCATTTGGAGTACCACAAGGCTTGGCACTCTACTACACAACTCTATATACTTTAAATCAATGATTTGCCATATCACATTGCCAGCCATGTTGAACGCTACATAGACGATAACAAGATCATTAGCTTCATTAAGTTTGCAGACGGTGCTCTCAGCATAACTACCCTAAATAAGCAATTAGCGAAAAGCTATATCAGCAGCAAAAAACTATACGATATATGAAAAACCAGTAACTGAAGCATTTGCTTAAAACATAATTTTTATTGATTTTTAAAGACACAATTGTTGTTTGTCAACATTTTTTGTGAAACTAATTAAACATTTTTAAGAAAATTATGTTCAAAGATTTAAATTTATAATAAAAAAATGCTATCATATAAATAAAAACAATATATAATTTTTTATATATTGTTTTTATTAAAAAAAAAATTATAAAAACTTTTATAATTTTTTTTTTTTTTTTTAATTTTTTATTTTATAAATCTTTATTTAAAATTGATTAGCATTACAAGTAATGAATTGTACAATTTTATCTGTCCTTTAATATCAATAGTTTGCTAAGAATACAGGGGAGGAATATTATTTATGCATCGAAAAGGCAGTAGAGCTTCCAATATTGCTTGGGAGGTAGAGGTCACTGACGCCATCACGAAGGATTCGGAGGTATTTTTGAATAAAAGTTTTCTGGTAAGTAGTTGTTTTTGCGGTGTTAAGTGCATACGGGAATCTATTAGGATTTCTGCTGTTGGTTTGAGTTAATTTAGTAGTTATAGGATGGCATGGGTCTGCAAGGATCTTTTTGAGTGTATTAATACAGATTCTGTCAAGTAACTCTTAAATGTCAAAAATAATATAAATTAAATGTGTTTAATTTAAATAATCTTTAGAAAAAATTAGTTACTTAATTTAAAACTGTTTCATGTTATGATGAAAAGCAATGTTTTATTCATGAAATAAAAAAAAAAAGCTTTATTCATGCTTTCCTTTATACTCCTTAATTTAAGAAAATATTTTAGAGATATAATACACACAGATATAACGTTGTGTCAAGCAACTTGATATTTTTAAAATATTTTCCAAAAAACTATAACTAACAACTATAAATTAAGAAAAACACAGAAAAATTCAGAAAAATAGTAATAACATGAAAAGTTGGCTTAAAATCTAAAACAACTATAATGTATAGCAACATAGGTTGGGTTAAATAAAATTGACATTTTTAATATCTTGTAATTGGGACGCTAAAAACAGAAAAATTTATTAAAAAAATTATTAAAGTATTAAAAATTATTAAAGTAAAAATTTTTTTTATTAATATTATTTAAAATGGCAACAAAACAACAACAAGTGTGTCATACAATTTTGTATGCTCAAGTGGAAATTCCTAATTTGCCTCTCAAATCAAAAATAAAAACTTTTGGATGTTCTAAAGGCATTATAAACTTTAAATAAGTATTTGACGCTTAATACAACAAATAGAAGCGTGACAGCTGAAACAATTTAACCTTAACAAATAACTGAAGATGAATGTTTTGCCAAAAATAAGGGCAAATCCTAACATTTTTGAGCAAGATTGTTTGTTTGTTTTTTTTTTAAACACCTTCGCTTCCAACAAGGCACCAGGCAGCCACTAATTAAAGTTGGAATTTACTGAAAGAAAAAAGATGAAAATTATAGAGCAAAATAACGATTGACAGACGACTTAAAAGATTGCAAATTATATGAATCAGGAAAGCAAGATGAAGGAAGCGAATTCCAAAGAGCTGATGTTCAAGGAAAAAAACTAGACAATTAAGCGTTTTTGGAGCACTTAGGAACAGTCACAGAAAAAGGATGACACTTGATTGAATGACGAGTGAATGACACGAGAATGAATTTTAGTAGATGGCACAAGAGACGCTAGCTATTTAGAGCAGTGCCCATTACAGTATTTGTAGAAAAAGAGAAAGAGAAGCAACATTAGGATGATGTGACAAAGGTTGGAGGTTGGCTGCAGAAGCAGGTCCAACTATGTTTACAATGCGTTTTTGCACCTTGTCTAAAAGAAAAAGGGCATCATTAGAAGAACCGCCCCAGATATGGCAACAGTATTCCATACAAGGCCGGATTTAAGATTTATAGAGATAGAGAATAGAATCCGAAGTAAGAAAGTGACAAGCTCGATAAAGAGATGCAACCTTAGCAGATGCTAATTTTGCAAATGATTTGATATATGGTTTCCAAGAAAGATTGGAAGTAAGAGTTAATCCTAGAAGATGAAGAGTAGGTGACTCATCGAGTACATCACCGTTCATAAATATATGAAGATCCAAACTATTGCGATAACGATTGGCTGAAAAAAATTGAGTTTTGTCTGAATTAAAGTTCACCAGACACTGAGCCCCATGCTGTAGCAGAAGTGAGATCCTTTTCAAGCTCAAATACCCCCTCCAAACAATCAGAGAGTGTTGGTCTCTTATCATGACAAGAATAAATGGTAGTATCATCAGCAAACAATGCCACCTTAGATGTGAGATATCTGGAAGATCGTTAATATAAATTAAAAAGTGTATAGGGCCAAGGAGAGAACCTTGAGGAACCCCTGAAGTTACAGAATAAGAAGAAGAGTGCTGTCCATCGAGGACAGCTTTTATACTACGATTGGAAAGGAAGGATTCAATAATCTTAAAGATGTTGCCGAATACACCATAAGAAGAAAGCTTATGGAGAAGACCAGCATGCCAAACTTTATAAAAAGCTTATGAAATGTCAAGAGCGATGGCCTTAACCTCTCCACCTTCATCTAATGCACGATAAAACCTGTCAGTTATTACTGTTAGCAAATCAGCTGTAGAACGAGAAGATCGAAATCCATATTGATGGTCAGAAAGTAAGTTATTAGATTCAAGATGAGAAATTAAGTGTTTGTTAATTAAAGACTCAAAAACCTTGCTTATGATAGGAAGAAGACTTTTGGGACGGTAGTTAGACGAATCAGATCGCTCTCCAGAATTTTTGAAGATAGGGAAAACAGATGCCGCTTTCCAGCAGGCTGGAAAACAAGATTCTGATAAGCACTTAATGAATAGTTTTGAGAGTATAGACAACAGCTCCGGAGAACACTTCTGCAAGACAATAACAGGTATGTTGTCTGGGCCACAAGCTGTAGAAGAGTCTAGGCAGGAAATCACTTTAGATACAGAAGCTGGAGTGATATGAATGTCAAGCAATGGATCAACCAGTTTGTTGGCAATATAAGGTAGAACGCAACTAGTGGAATCATATGGATGAATGTGTGATTTCTACCCAAAGGCCATCACGAAGAAAATGACGGAAAGAATCCCAGTCAGCTTTACTGCAGTTGTAAGAGGTTCAATAATAGGAGGATTCAGGTGATGAAGAAGAATGAGATATTAGTTTTAAAGAGATCAAACTGTGATCAGAAGCACCTAAGGGGGAATGTGGAGAAACTGAGCACTAACTAGGATCAGAAACAAGACTTAAGTCGAGTAGAGAAGGTAAATGATTCGGGTTGTCAGGAAAGCAAGTTCGAAAGTTGACTATTTGAGTTAGGGATTGAGAAAAGCAAAAATTGTGGGCTTTAATGCCTGCCGAATCACTGACACTAGAGCCAAGCCATTCAGAGTGGTGAGGATTAAAGTCACCAAAAACAACTATATTAGCTGATGGATAAAGAGAGAGGGCTCGGTCAATATGATCAGAAATAACATCAAAAAGAGTGCAATCTTGAGATGAAGGAGAGCGATATAGAACAAAGAGAAAGGCAATAGAGCGAAGTGGTGCTAAATGAAAGCACATGAAAGAATAGTCTGTGGATTCAAACCTAGTTTCACGACAAATGGGTGAATTCTTACAAATGTAAATGCCCAGGCCAAGCATGTGACTATTGGAGTCTTTACAAATTAAAGGAAGATAACCATCAACTCTAAGATCACAAGATGAGACAGCCGAACTCAAATTAGTCTCACAACGAGCAAGTATGTCTGGTGAACTTTGCAAGAGACAAGACTCAACAGAAGAAAAGTTACTTCAAAGACCACGAATATTAGTGAATGATAGGTTAAGAGAACTTGGTGATGATAATGGTTTTTTGTGTTTTATAGTTTTTGTGACTTTATTCATTTTTAAATTAGATTGAAGAACTTGACTCAAGGCATAGATAGTACTCAGAACACTGTTTAATAGCCCAAGCAATTGCCTCATTACTACTAATAAACCCTAAGCATAACAAAGGGCTCCAAATGTGGCCTCTGTAATGCACACCAAAAGTAAAAACAGGGACACCATCCATTCGCAACATGGCACTGTTAATACTTTGATATTTTTCAGCTGCTGATGGAATCAGCCTCTCTGAGAGCTACCACAGAGTTTGGGAAACCTGACTACCAGCCAGCCTCAGAACCATAAAACTGAGTTTTAGAGCTGTACCCTCATTAGGAGATAATAGAATGAGTTGCCTAGTCATAAAAACAGAGACACAAGCAAAACCCATGCATTGAGTCAAGAAGATCCAGCATTCAACATCCTAAACTGGAAACAATGTATTAAAAATACATCTGTGTCAGCCTAATAGATGAAGAAGGGGCCTAATAGATGAAGATTTGGCTCCTAAATGCAAAACTAGCAGACAAATGGTCTGGACTATCAAGAAAAAGCATAAAATCAAGTCCTTCAAGATGTATGAAGCCACAGATCACAACGCTGAGGAAAATTTAGTGGCAAAAAGTCGTGCAGAAAAATTATACAAATTATTGTGTAGAAAAAAAAAGTATAATCGTGGATGATAAAACTTATGTGAAATTAAATTTCAAAACGATTCCAAGACATCATTTTTATATGGGAGTTTCCAGGAAAAATGCAAAGGCTAAATTTTAATATTTACTTCATAAAACTAAAAAATTTCCAAAAAAAAGTGATAAAACACAAAGTTTTATCACTTATTCCACAATAAAAAGTGAAACTTATTAAATACTAGCTTTGTAGCTTAACCTCATCTTCTGAAAAAGATTTTAATGAAGCCTGAATTGCATTAATTTCGATTATTGCCAATGTGGAACACCCATGACAGTAATGCAATCTTTTGCTTGACCTAGCGTTTTGTCATTACTCAAAATCTATGTTAATAATAGTATCAATTTCATACCTAGAACACACAATCCTGCAAATTGTTCTGAACTTTGTCCAATTAGGCCATTATTAAAGCCGAATTACATAAGAAGTTTAGGAAAGCAAAACTAAGTACTGATCACAAAGCATAGCTCTCAACTAGTGCAAAATTTTGATTCCAATTAGGAGAAAAATTAAAAAATTTTATTGTACTATGGAAACTTTTTATTCATTCATTTATTTATTTTTGTTCTAGACTTAATAAGCATTCAATAAAAAAAATCAAAAGAATGACAAGGTAAAACATCTAGGTTGATAAAAAAAAGCAACTGGAACGACATTAGGAACCATCAGCAATCTGATTAAAAAGTACAAAATGTTAGAATTTGCATAGACAAGAAGCAACACTAAGCATACATCAAAGAAAGTAAAAGTGTTTTTTATTCAGAAGCAGACTAAGCTACTTAAATAGCTGGCTCAAAGCCTAGATTTTATAGCAAATAAACACCAATGTACCATTCTGGATCAAAAAAGTGACAATTTCTAAAGCAAAAGGAAGAGCTAATGATCATACTCCTAGAAGCTTAGACTCAAATCAGTTCAGATACGACAAAGAAATTAGTTGAATCCATGCAAAATCGACTTGCAGAAGTCTTAAAAGCTAAAGATAGTCAAACTCAATATTAAAAAGTCAAAAAATTTAATTACTTGAAGAAATGTTTAATACTAAAAAAATTGTTTGGATACTTATTTAAAGTTAAAAAAAATGCATAGATTGAATGCATCCTTAAGTTTTTAGCACCTGAAGTTATTTATTTTAATTTATTTAATTCTTCTAAGTTATTGAATTCTTGATTAAATTTGCATTTATAACAATCATAAATTTTTTATATCAACTTATTTTTCTTCTGAAATTACTTGTCAAAGTTTACTTTTAAAAAAAAAAAAAAAATTATTCGGGTAATTATATCTCCTAGTGTATAAGATGTGTGACACAGATGAGTTTATTTATATTGTTAAACATACTAATTACAAAAGAATAGAGTCTATCATTTGGTGAAGTAAAGAAAAAACACCTTTAAAAAAAACTTAATGTTTAGAAACTTTTGATTTTAATAAACTTACACTTTTGATAAATAGATAAACTTTATCTAAAATGACTTATAATAATGCAACAAAGTAATAAGGACTTACCAAAAATAATACACAAAAATGAAGATTCTTCACAAGATTTTTTTAATGGATTCAGGTTAACAAGAAACTTTAATAAACTATTTTGATTTTTATTGGTTAAACCACAAATCATTGATAAACAACTCTTCAGCTTTTTATTGGCTATAATCTCTTCACTACTTAAACAATTATATGCATATACAGATGCACAAAACTCCATTATTGTCAAATGTGCAAATTGATAAAGATAACCTAGATTTGTTTCAATCCTTTCAATAAATCCAAAAAAATTGTCTTCATTTTTATCAAAGTCGATGATAAAGGTTTGAATATCTTCTTTGGAAAAAATTACTTTATTTTCAATAAACAATTGATAAGCAATTTTACAAATGTTTAAAATATATTTTTTATTGGAATTGTTTTCCATCAATTGATAAATCAATTCATTGTTTTTGATGATGTGTTTTTGCAAAAAGTATAAAAAAATATTTGCGTACAAATCTGTCATTGTTAAAAAAGAATTTTTGTTTAAGTTTTTTGAATTACTAATAATTTTACACATTGAAGATAAATAAAATGGAACAGATGACATGGACTTTGCAATTGCAGATTCCTTTAAAGTTGCTTTCACAACATCTTTTTTTTCCTTTAAAACATTATTTTCTATATAATTATTTATTCCGCTTTCATTAAATCCCATAATTTGAATGTTTATCTTATCACAATGCTCTGTAGATATACTTTGGTACTTATCAATTGCATAAACTCTACCAGCAACTACATATTTATATTTTTGAATTTCTGTTAAAGCATTAAGAATTGGATAGTAACAAGTCAAACTAGGATTTATTAACTCATTTAAATATTTAAACTCATCTAACCCATCAATTATAAACAGTACAGGATGAATACTAATATCAAAATCATTTATAATTTCTTTGTAGAAAAAATTTACTAATTCATTTATATTTGAAATATTTTGACATAGATTAAGCCTCCTGCATTCCAAATAAAACACAAGTTTAACATTTTCCCAAATTAGGCCATTTGACCAATCAAGCAAACATTTTCTAAGTAACCATGTTTTCCCAATACCAGCTATTCCAGATATTAAAGTTACAGATTTTTCTTTCATAAATATTTCACTATATGGAATTGGTGTATAACGCAATTGCTTTTCAAGAAATTCTTTTCGTTCAACACTAAATACAGCATCTGTTTGAGTATTAACTGCATCAACGATACATAGATCAACAAATTTATGCATTAAATCAACATTTGCAGGTAATTTTAATGGTGGTTGAACTTCACATATTTTTCCATAGTTTGTAAGATAGAATCTTTTAAGCGCTGTGCATATCTCTGATATATCTAAATACAATAACTCATCATCATCATCATCATCATCATCATCATCATCATCATCATCATCATCATCATCATCATCATCATCATCATCATCATCATCATCATCATCATCATCATCATCATCATCATCATCATCATCATCATCATCATCATCATTATCATCATCATCATCATCATCATCATCATCATTGTCATCATAATCATCATATATATTATATCATTATCATATATATTATATTATCAAATATAAAGGATTACAAGTAAATATGAAGACCTTTCAAAATTTTAATTAAATAATTAAAGAAAAAGTTTTAAAATATTTTATACATATTTTTTATTGAAAATATATGCACCAGATAAATCTGCCAAAAAGTTGTTCTTTTATATTTATAATACCCTAGACAGCCAAGTCTAAACAAAAATTAAAAAAAAAAAGTTTCGAAAAATTTGTTTTCTATTAAAAAAACAGACTTTTTTAAATAGAAAACAAATTTTAAATATTTCATTACATGTCTGAAAAACTGGAGATTTGGTAATACTAAACCATATATCATTTTGAGTGCATTTTATTACATTTAATTTGGTTAGAGTTTAGCAATTACCAAGTTTTATAATTACTGTTTTACTTAATTTTTTTAGGATTTATGCACAAGAAATGTGATGTCTAATTTTTGTTCGAATTTACAGAACTAAAATAACTTGTGAACAGTCACTGTCAAGCTAACCCAGGACAGTTTTTGTAGAATGTTATTATCCTTACCTTTATATTTCTTTATATTAAAATATTTTTCTACATTTTATCTTATTTTAAGTTGGTGTTTTTTAACTTGACTAAAGTTTAATTGTAATTATTTCAAGTCAAAACTACCGCAACGGTCCAATTGTCTGTCAATAATTAGAAAAAATTGCCTTATTTTTTGCAAAGAAAACTTTCACTAAAACTTCTGAATTCTCTGTAAAAAAATCTTGTGCGGACATTTTCAAGCTTAAGAATAAACATCAAATATATTAAAAAATAAATATTTATTATTAAATATATTATATTTATTTATTTGTAAATATATTTGATCAATTTATTCAATATATTTGATCAAGAATTTTTCAAGATTCAATTCAAAGGTCAATTTCAAGAATTTTTCAAGATTTAAACTTTTTTCCAGTAAGGATAAATTCATGTCGCTAGATCAACATACGCATCATAGGGCAAACCCTATGTTACATGTTCAAGAACAAGACTTTTTGTAGTTTTTAATTTAAAGGTGATAAACGTTCATAATAAGGTAAAACAGTTATAACAAATTTATATTAACCACTGCATATTATTAGTGGTAAATATAACTTAGTCACAATCAATACAAATTGGTAATTTATGGGTCAACCATAATATACACAATGCAATTTTCAACTTTTGACACCACTTCCCTTGTCACAACATTGTAACTCCATAGTAACAAGTCCCAGTTGAGTGAATAAAAAAAACAACAACTAACCTCTTCCCCCCTCATCACATCTCCTTACCCCAGAGTGTTGTGTAATTTATAGACAACTCCCTAACCACTATACATTATAAGGAGAGAGTGGTCTGAACAGGTTTTATGTCATTGACACAATTTAAAATTGAACCAACCACAAAAACTAAATTAGTAGGATCTGAAAAATACTTTGAGGTTTAAAACATAAAATACTCCCTCCGTCCGGAAATATGGTATATATTTTAGCGATTTTTGTTGTCCGGAAATATGGTATACATTTGCGAAAAAATAAAATAAATCAAAAAATGTACATGACAAGTATATTATATTAACTTTATTTGAAACATTTTAATTAAATAAGAATGATTTTTTTCACTCGAAATTTGATTTGGCTTTATTGTACGCTTCTTTGGAGCATACATATTTTTCTAGTAGTCCACCTTCATGACGAAGTTTTTCTTTACTTAAATGAAGTATTTTATAGCAATTTCCCCCACCTGCTAACATAATTAACTCCATATATGCTTTCAATGTTATAAAAACGTTATCGAGAGTATTTGCTTCTAAGTGATGAATTGCAGCGGTATTAATTTTATTTGTCTCAAGAAACACTGATGTTTGAGCGTTTAGTTTTTAATTAAGAATGATATTGCTTACGTCAATTATTTCAGGTTATAATGTCATGAATATTTACTGTAACAATGTAATGACAGTTGCAATTTACTTTTATACTCACGATAATCTACAATTTTTGTTGAAATGTATACCATATTAGAAGAGAAAGAGAAACAACATTACAACATTGTGATAATGGTTGGAAAAGGTGGCCAGTGGTCCTTGAAATCCTGGAAAAGTTGAAATGTATTGAAATGTACCATATTTCCGGACGGAGGGAGTAATTTATTTTTTATAAATTCATTTTTAGTGGACTTGAAATATTTTACAATTTGTTGTTTACTAAAAATTTTGTATTTAATTGACTTATATTAAACTGAATTATATTTTAAATAAGAATAACAATTGCAGGAACAGGATCATCATAATCACCCTGCTACTGGTACCATGTAACCAAGTACTACCTGTCCCATGTCCTGCTGTCTTTTAGGGTTTATTTATTAAAGCAAAGGTTAAGAGAAATATACTCCAACTTAAACATTCCCCTGTCTTGGAGTAAAAACTAGAGATAGTGTCTCGATAAAAATACTCATTTTGGGCAGGTTTTAACTGCATTAACAGCTAAAATTTCTCTGCCTTGGGGTTCTTGGTTGAGTAAAGGCTAGAAATGGTCTCAATAAAAATACGTATTATATGCAGATCCAGCTACTTAACTGCATCCAGTTATTGTCTTGTAGAAGGCCTCCTAGGCAAAGACTATAAAGATAAATAGAATGATTCTATTGGTGAGCCTTGAAGCCCTTCTTTATCTATTAGGTTGGCTTGGATGTAAACATGTGTTACAATGTTTCCCCTCTTTGATTGTGACTCTTCCTGTTAACTCTTAATGAAGATACAGCTCTAAAACTCAGCTTAATGGCTCTGAGGCTGGCTGTTAATAAAGTTTCCCAAACTCTGTGATAGCTCTCAGAGAGGCTGATTCCATCTACAGCTGTAAAATATCAGAATATTAACAGTGCCATGTTGTGTATGGATAGTGCCTCTGTTAATGCTTTTGGTGTGCATTAACTAGGCCACATAAGGAAAGCTAAGTCATAACTTTGGGTTAATTAGCAGGACTGACAAAGTGCTCAATGCTCTTGCTCTATCTATGAATGAGTCATGTTGCATTAATGGATACAATCCTTTGATTTGCAAAGACTCCAATCATTGCATGCTTGAGTCGGGAATATACTTACCTATCAATTCAACAATTCAATAAGTATTAGGTTTGAAACCTCCGATCATTCTTTTATTTGCTTCCACTTAACACCTCTTCACTCTAACACCTTTTTCTTGGTTCTTTAACGCTCTCCAACTTTTTAAGACTTTTTTATGATTATAGCTTTTAGATGTAGTTTCTTATAGAATTGTCTTTTATCTTTATCCCTCTGCCAATATTGTTGTTATTGTTTACTTTAATGCTCATCAAACTAAATGGCATGACTCTAACACCACTAACAACCTTGCTGGCACAACACCCCGTAACTTCTTCATTTCTCAATCTCTCACTCAGATAGTTAACTGTGTGACTCTTCTTCCAGAAAACTATAATTACTTACCTTTACTCCTTGATTTCTATTTTTTCTCTAACCCTAGCCTGTGTTCAGTGCCTCCATTTTTGGTTTTCAAAATTTCAATAATTTCTTATGTACCTAAGAAAAGTCATATTGCTATCAGCATTTTATAGTAAAATTCTTACTGACCAAAATGAAAAATCATATATTATTCTGGATTACAACAAATATATTGGTTGCAAAAGGAAAAATCCAATCAACTTTAAATTGAGATTTCTGTAAAAACTACAAATGCTTTTTATTTCTTTTATTTTTTTTAATTAAACTTTACTTCCTTATCTATAATTGTGTTGATAAACTTTTGTTGACAAATAGCCTAAAAAATTTGATCTCTTGCCAAACAGCCCATATAGCCCCTTAAAAGTTGATACTCTAATTGATGTAAACACATTTAATGTTAACAAAATTAAAATAAAATCGCAAAGGGAGGAAGTTTATGTTTAATGGTGAAAAGTAAAAAAAAAAAAAAGATTTTATGAAGAAAAATAAATCAAAAAACATTTTGGTAATAAAAGTTTAAAAGATAAGTATATAAACAAGAATAAAGAATTTAAATAAAAATAAATAATAAAAAAAAATAAATAATAAAAAAGAAGTAACATCTACCACCATATTTTATGAAAAAAGAAAACAAATTATTCTAATTAATTTTGTACATTGTTTATGTCATGATATACACAAAATGTTGTATTTATTTTTTTGCATTTTTCTCTGTCAAATTTATATAATAGCAATTGTTTTTAACTAGCGGCTTTTGACGTGATTTGTTGATGGACACCTTTTTGTTATTGTTTTGTTATCGTCTCAAAATTTTATGAAAAAAGAAAACAAACTATTTTAATTAATTTGGACATTGTTTATGTCATGTATTTGTGTATATAAAAAATGTTCGATCTCTCTTTTTTTTCATTTTTCTGAGCTTTACTCCTTTATATTTTTATTCTGATTCCGACTTTTTTTAAGAATAATGTTCCCATTACTTCTTTTTTTATTACTTGTATTAATGTAGTTTACTTTATCATTTATCGTAATATAGACTTTAATATTGTATGTAGTAGTGTATGTTTTTTATTTTTAAGTTTGCCTTTATTTTGCTTTTTTTAAAAGTATAAATAATAACAACAAAAAAAGTAATTTAGACATAAATAATAGTAGTAATTATAAAAAATTATACTGTAATAATATTATTAATATAACAACAACAATAATGATAGTAACAAAAATAATAATTATAGATAATAGAAATAAAAAACATTAACTATATTTAAAAACAAAAAAGTTGAATAAACTAGTTTTAAAGGTTGAGAATGAAATGAGAGCTTTTAGTTCAAAAGAAAGGTTGTTCCAAGTTTTAATGCTTTGATATTTTATAGATTTATGCCTGTAATTAAAAGAGCGGTGTTTAGAGACAGACAGGTTTAAATAACTATCGGAACAAAGGTGATAACGAGTGTTGGCACTTTTGGAATAGAAATTGATGAAAGTTAAAGGTAGGTTATTGTGTTGGTGGCTCCAGACAAATAAGTGACAGCTTAAAAGTTGAGTACAGTCTCATAGTTTTAATACTTTAGAAGTTAGGTAGAGCACATTAGGATTTAAAATAATATTTGGAAATAAATAATCTTTAAAGCCTTGTTTTGGAGGTGGCATAACCTAATAAGAGCTTGTTGATGGGACTACCCCCATACTTGGCATGCATATCTTAGATGCGAGCCAAAAATAGCATGGTATATGTTTGAGAATATCTCAAGATTAACATAATAGCAAATTTTGGCCAACATGTCATTAGATTTACTTTGTTTCATTGCTAAGTCTTTACAGTGGGATAAAAAGGAAAGATTTGAATCAATTTTTTACCTAGATATTTAATTGAGTTCAACAGGTTCAATTTTTTTACTAAACCTAAAGTTCAATCTATAGATTTTTTGTTTCATTTGAAATAAAGATAATGAGTTTAGTTTTATTAGAGTTGACAAAAAGTTTGTTGGAGTGAAGCCACTGAACTAGATTGGCAAGAACATGGTTTATGCGTTTGTTAATTTTTTATTTAATTAATTAGCATTAGATTAGTATCAACAGCAAAGTGGTAAACAGCAACAAACTTAATGGATGTATGAAGATCATTTATATAAAGAAGGAAAAGCAGTGGTCCCAATACTAAACCCCCAGGAACAGTATTGGAACATTTTACAAGGGTAGATTTTGAATCATTGATAGAAACAAATTAGTTCTTTTGTTTAAATATGTAGCAAACCATTCAAGGGGTACACCTCTGATCCCATAATATTCTAATTTTTTCAACAAAATTGAATGATTTACTGTAGATGCTTTCTGTAAATTGACAAATACACCACATGCAAAATATTGATCAACGATTGCTTTTCTAATCAATTCAGTCATTTCAATGAGGGCATGAGTTGTGAAGTGATTGGCTCGAAATCCATACTGATGGATGTAAATGCATTTAAATTTTTCAAGAAAAGCATAAAGCCTATTAACCATGGCCTTCTCAAAGAGTTTAACTAAATTAGAAAGCATCTACTTAGAAAATTAGAAAATAAATGAGTTATTTATAACAAGTTATTTATTATACAGAGAGGTTTTGAAATAGCGTGTAGGACTAGTTTAAGGAGAAATGTAGGTACGCTATTAGGACCAATACTTTTTTCAGTTTTGAGCATGTTTGTAATGAGACCTGATATTTCATTTCCAGTTACAGGATTAATAAAAAACGATTTAGCATTTGGAATATTAAGAAAGTCACTAAATACCTGTTTAGGGGGTATGGCTTTGCTAAACAGTTAGTGATGTATAGTGCTAAAAAAAAATTATTAAATATATTAGATACGGCAGTGTGATCAGAGATAAGATTTTCATTCAATTTAAGTTTAAAAAATGCATTGTGTGTAGAAGGTCTAATATTAATGATTACTTTTATTCCCTTCCAGGTGTTTTTAATACTGTTCAGATTATTATTAAAATATTTAAAAAAGAATGTTTTTTTGCTAACTTTTAATAAATTGGAAATTTTGGTTCCATAAAATTTAAATTTTGCAAATAATTTATTTTTCTTCTAAATATTTTTTGATTTTATAAACTTTTTATAAAGTTTGTTTTTAACTGAGATAGATTTAAGTATTATATACGTTATCCAAGGTTTTGATTTCAGTTTAATTTGTTGGTTGGTTAGTATTTTGTAAGGAGCATGTTGGTCTTAGATTTCATCAAATGTTTTTAAAATGAAATTCATGGATTTATTAACATCAACTTTTTTAATGGAGAGTTCCCAGTTGATATCAGAAATTTCTTTAATAAATATACTTTTATTTAATTTTTTGAAGCATCGTCTGAAAGTTTTTACTTTTTTGGGGTGGTTGGGTTTGTCATGAATGCAAATAAATTGTGCTATGTAGTCTAAAATCGAAATTGTAAGGTTACTTGAGAATTGATCAGTTAAATGAAAGTTCGTGAATATGTTATCATATATGTTATATGACTGTTATTGATGTAGCTGTAATGTGTGATGGTAAAATTACAGAAGGACTTAGTGAGTAAGATGTTAAAGAATCAAGATATGTAGAAACAAGGTTAGAATCATTGTGACTTAATAGATCCATATTAAAATCACCTATTAGAAAGATCTCCTTTTTTTTCATTACTTTACTTTTTAAGTAGAAGAGTTAAGTAGGAAGAAGTAAATTCATGTTGATTCATTTAATGATGACAATAAATGCAGCCAATTATTATATTTGATTCACAAGGTTTTGCAATTTCAACAAAAATAGACTCTAAATATTTAGAAGAGTAAATCATAAGATCATTGCGAACTACATAGTTTAAATTTGAGCTTAAGTATAAAAGTGCTCCACCTTTATTAGCCTCAGTAGGACAATCCTCAATATTAAACCCGTTTATGTATATATCAGTTATACTTGTATTGTTTATATATTAGATTCTGTAATATCTATTGCCATGGGAAAATTATTAAGAGAGCTGATAAGACTACAGAGTTCGTCAATGTGGAATGGTAGAGAAGCGATGTTAAGATGAATATATAGTTCTGAAATGGGAAGCATAGTTTTATTGAGATCAATAACGTCATAGTATTTGCAATTAACAGAACTGAGAAATTTATTTAGATCTTTTAAGATATTTTTATAATTACTTGGAGTCTCAAAGAGTTTAATGAACTAGTAGATATATACCTGTATAACAATGTTGACTTAAGCTCCAAGTTGGGAATCGAGCTAAAGGCCACCTTAGATAAACAACTATGACAATACAAACCAGACTAGTCATTTAAAAGAAGATTATAAGAGTGTGCATCAATATGGTTACATATGGCATGGAACAATGAAATACAAAGATCATATTAGATTGGTCTTTAATTATCAGTTATATTTAATGGCATGTGTTGCGAAATAGAGATATAAAAAAAAAAAAGCTACATAAAAGACTAAATTTGAAAACTTAAAACTTGGGTAACCGTTGGCGTGAAAAAACGAAAATTATTTTCATAACAATATAAAGAAATAAGAACAATGATAGAAAAAAGTGATTAACACTAAAGGTAACTAAAAGATAACGGTTAATAAGTACCAAAGAAATACCCAAAAAGATCTAAGAAGTGCCCAAAATAGCACGAATGTTACCATAAAAGTGTAGTGATCAAAAAAATGACCGAGTTTTTAATTTTTATTGTTGTGCTGTGTATGTATGCACTTTCTTTTCCAATAAAAATTACTTAAGACTACTTTTTAAAATAAAACCTTGTATATATGCTATAAAAAAGGTGCGTACATATAGAATGTATGTCAGATTTTTCATAAGCAGCACTATTTTTTTCCAGAACTACCAATATTTTATGTAGTCCCACATTGTGGGACTACATAAAATGTAATGTGGGTCTATATAGGCATCTTCAAATAAAGGCTCCCAAGACTTATTGATAGTATTTTAAGTAATAATTTTTTGTTGAATTTGTTTAGTAGGATGTCCAATCATGAGTTTAAGACATCTCTTGTCAGAAAGCTGATATATAAACATTAAATTATATCGTAAAGAAAAAATAAAAATTATAAAAAAAAAAACTTCTCTACCAATGCTCTTTCTTCTTTCTTTTTAATTCTTCTTAATTCTTTTTATTTGCTTATTTCACTTTATTTTGTTCTTTTGTTTTATTTATTTATTTTTTATATTTAAGTTTATGAAGTGTTCATTTTTATTTTTTTCCTTAAATTTGAATGATTTTTTGCTTCAAGTTAATTTAGATGATCGTTGATGAATTATTTGTGCTTATAAAATAGATGATAATTATTTTTGTAAATAGTTTTGTTTTTTCTTTATATTTATCTCCACTTTTCTCTTTTACCGTTATAAAAATGCACCCGCCATTTGCGAAGACATTACAAGGACTAAAAAGCATAAATGGTTTTAAAGAAATCTCAATTTAAAGTTGACTGGATTTTACTGTGCCTGTGATTAAAGGTGGAGCTGACACATTATACCAGGTTGTCAGATGTTACTCGGGTAGGCAAAAGAGTAACCAATCACCATTTACACTGTTTTTTACGTTGAAGCATACAACACTTATATTTTATTCTTGTAAATTCACCTAATTTATAAAAATAGGGACTCACATGGAAGACTTTTTGATGATCCCTTTCAATGAAAGGGATCATCAAAAAGTCTACTTAAAAAATAAAATGCAAATAACAACCTTCACGTTATAGTTGCAATAGTAATATTTGCCAAATAATTCCAAAAAACTATCTATATAATCTATATAATCAAGCAATTTCAGAGAGGCACAAAAAAGATTCTTATTGTTGTAATATCTTTAACATTATTGAATCCTTCCTTTCCAATCGTAGTATAAAAGTTGTCCTCGATGGACAGCACTCTTCTTCTTATTCTGTAACTTCAGGGGTTGCTCAAGGTTCTATCCTTGGCCCTATACTCTTTTAAATTCAAATTAACAATCATCCAGATATTTTCACGTCTAAGGTGGCATTATTTGCTGATGATACTACCATTTATTCTTGTCATGATAAGAAGCCAACACTCTCTGATTGCTTGGAGGGGGCATTTGAGCTTGAAAAAGATCTCACTTCGCTAAAGCATGGGGCTCACAGTGGCTGCTAATAAGTGGCTCATATAAAACTCTTTTCAGCCAATCGTTATGACAATAATTTAGGTCAAATGTGTTGCAAAATTAGCATCTGCTAAGGTTGCATCTCTTTATCGAGCTTGACACTTTCTTACTTCGAATTCTATTTTCAATCTCTATAAATCTCAAATCCGTCTTTGTATAAAATACTGTTGCCATATCTGGGGCGGATATTCTAGTGATGCCCTTTCTCTTTTAGACAAGGTGCAAAAACGCATTGTAAACATAGTTGGGCCTACTCTTTCAGCCAACCTCCAACCATTATCACATTGTTGTAATGTTGCTTCTCTTTCTCTTTTCTACAAATACTATAATGGGCACTGCTCTAAAGAGCTAGCATCTCTTGTGCCAAATTCATATCTCTTGTGCCAAATTCATTATCGTGTTATTCATCATTCAATTAAGTCTCATCCTTTTTCTGTGACTGTTCTTAAGTGCTTCAAAAACTCTTAATTGTCCAGTTTTTTCCCTCGAACATCAGGTGTTTGGAATTTGCTTCCTTCATCTTGCTTTCCTGATATATATAATTGGCTATCCTTTAAGTTGTCTGTCAATCGTTATCTTGCTCTACAATTTTCATCCTTTCACTTCCAGTAACTTCCAACACTAATAATGGTTGCTTGCAGCCTTGTTGGAAGCGAAAATAATTAAAAAAAAAGCACATAAATATATATATATATATATATATATATATATATATATATATATATATATATATATATATATATATATATATATATATATATATATATATACATTTGTATATATATATGTATATATATTTGTATATATATATATTTGTATATATATATATATATATATATATATATATATATATATATATATATATATATATATATATATATATATATATATATATATATAAGGACTTTATCTTTTTTCTGTTGAATAAAGTTAATTTTAACATACATTAATGATAGAATATAGACTATAATCAATTTAATGTTATAACAAATTTTTGTTACAAATTTATCTTTTCACTTAAATTAAAAAACATATTTTTAGGCTGAAAACAGATATTATTAAGGGGAAAACAAATAGAAGAAATTTTTATAATTAAAGCCATTTTAAAAATTATGTTTAATAAAACAAAATATATTTTTATTGTAAATACAATTCTCTCTAAAAGCTATAGCTTCAAAATACAAACTAAGGAAACTCAAACAAAGCCTCTGCATAGACAAATTGAGCATGATACTACCAATGACACAGTGAGGTCTTGGTCATATTTTTTTACTTTTAAACAAGATAAAAACAACTAATTTTTTTGATTTGTTTTAAATATCATGTTTATAAGTAAAATCAAAATAAGGTATCACTTGATAAATGAATATAACAAATTTGTTTTATTCAATCAAGTAATTCTTAAGAGAGATTTTAGAAATTTTGAAGTCACCAAAGATAATGACCATTGAAAACCAATGATCACTTACATGAGCAACTGACAAAGTAAATAAAACTAATGATGGTAACATTATTAAAGCAATCTTTGCTAACATGATACTAAATTTAATTTACAGTATTCTTTTACAATGTAATCAAGTCATATCAACAATAATAACTGAAATATCTGTCTCTAAATCATCTGAAACATCCATCACCATTTCTAACATAATTTTAAGGCAAACAAAAGATACTTAATCCTGGTTGTTAATGTTAAATAAAACGTAGAATTACCTTTCTTAACAGAAAATTTTGTAGAGCTTACTGGTGAATTTGAAGTTTCTAAATGATATATAAAAAAAATTGGTGTATATTTATTTAAAAGAACATGAAAAAAATAATGACATTGATTTATAGTATTCTTTACCGCAACCTAATTAAATATTAAAATAAAATTTAAATATTTTAATGTCATGAAAGTCACAATAACAACAAATAATCACTGAAAAAAATAAAATCATTTCTATTGTACTTTAAAAACAAACAAAATATATAATTTCATCCTTTCTATTGTACTTTAAAAACAAACAAAACTGAAAATAAATTCAGGAGAAACAAACTAAAATCCCCTATTTTTATGTCGGAATTTGTTGTCTTAAGGCACTTGATTAAGTAAAGGTTAGAGATGCACAGTGAGCCTAGAAGGAAAAGTTTTGGAAATAGGATCATAACTAATGATCAAGATATCCTAGAAAATTCATTGAGGAGTTTTTAGAAAGATATTTTTTTGCTTTTTATAGGAAAATTTAAATTTTTAACATTAAACTAAATTTGTGGACTGGGTTCAAAAATAATGAAAAGATATATCAAAAATTTAAATAACTTCAGGGTCTGGTTTCTACTGTTCTATTGATAAGAAGTTTAGTATTTAAAAACAAGTATTCTGTCAAATTTGGATTTAAAATAATGTTAGTATAATAAAATTATAAGGAAAGAGTTCTAATGATTCGAACTTGCAACATATATTTGAAGATAAAAAGTTAAAATATTAAAAAATGTTAATAACTTTATAATTAATCATAAATAAGGTTTTCAAACATATCATCAAAATATCTCTTTGGTTTTGAAAACATACGCTCATGAGATCTGCTTGTATGGTCAAATAAACCACAATTTTGGCATAACTTTGGAGGATGCGAATGGATAATTAACTTAATTTGACTTAACAGTTTTGTAGGCTTTAATTAATTGTGTGAGTCTATTTCTTTGATTTGTTTTACATTTTTATTTGCCTCCATTAGATTTATTTTTTATTTTACTTCTGCTGAAACAAACACAAAATTATATCAAGTAAACAAATAAAAAATTGAAAATTTTCATATTTGTAACGAAAAATAAAATATTCACATATTTTAAGAAAAAATAATTATCACTGTTCAACATTTTTAAATTAAGTAAATTAAAAAAAGTACTAACTTGCCTCAGTTCCAATTAAAATATTTGAAGAGAAGAAATGTTAAATGATTTGAACTTGCTTATTTGAAGATAAAAAGTTAAAATAGTAGAAAATGTGAATAACTTTATAATTAATCATAAGGTTTTCAAACATATTTTCAAAATATCTCTTTGGTTTTGAAAACATACGCTTAGATCTGCTTGTATGGTCAAATCAACCACAATCTTGTCAAAACTTTGGAGGATGCGAATGGATAATTAACTTAATTTGACTTAACAGTTTTGTCAGCTTTAATAAATAGTGTGAATAAATCTATTTCTACGATGTCACAGTGTCACGAAATGACTTTTAATTCGAACCTCTTGTCCCGAGAAAACCCTTTGGAGGTTTGAGAGTACACATGTGTAGAATAACACTAAAGTTGGTTTTGAAATCTTTCATCATCGTCCGAGAAAGAAAAATCAGTTTAAAGTTTTTAATTTTATTGCTTAGAATAAAAATTTTACAAAAAATTTCTTTAAAAAAATCTTGTTCTCTATTATAACATATAAATTTCTTCAACATATAATGTGTTTGCAACTCTAAACAAAGCAAAACCAAAAAAAATACATACAAACTATTCTTGAAAGACAAACAGTTTTCTACTTTCAGCTTTGAAATTCAAGCTGTGAAAAACATTAATGATTCTAGATACTTATACAAAAATATTCTACTCAATTGATTAAGAGGCAAGCCTTTATTAAACTCTTACATAGCATATGCAATTAATAACTCTAAATGTCTCTTCCGCAAATAGAAATCAAAATAAATGTTTACTGTTATACTCGATCAAACAGTTTCGAAGATTCCTGGGATAATCCCGATGGATGGCTGGCCTCTTGAAACGTTGCCAATGAAGACTGAAGTTGTGGTGAAGTGACTCTGTGGCTTGCTCAGAAAAGATGCCCAGAGAGTGGTTGTGGCGATCAATAAACTGTGTCACATGGAAGAAAACAGCATGTGCTTTGGGGGTAACACTTGTGTTTGGAAGGTTGAGATAGGAAGCTTTAAACTCTTCAATAAGCTCACAGTAGTTCTGTTGGAGTGTATTCCCAAAGCAGGCATGAACAACAACATCAAATTTTCTGAGGGTTTCAATAAATGGAAATGCCAAAAAGCAAGCATGCTTCTCTGCAAGTTGTTGAAGTGAGTCAACATTTCTCAAAAGCTTTCTACACTCATTGCCAGCAAATTGTCCTCCATGAAAAGGTTGTTGTTGAATATTGATCATCTTTGGCCACTCATCTGCATTTTGCCAAACCTGACAGAGGTTCTTAAAGAGGTGGTTCACAACACCAATAAGAAGGTGAAGTTCCATAGGAGGAATAAAATCTAGGACAAGAGTATCATCAGAAAGTCTTATTATTGGCTGGTGAACAACATTTTGAAAGTCCCTTGCCTTTTTTGTTTGGGCACCGGCTGCTTGGAAGCCTTCAAAATCAGAACGAATGGAGCCAAATGTTCGAAGCTCACCACTGTGATGAAAATTCTTTGACTCAATGTCACACCAGGTGCAAGGGTGTGCACTAGAGTGAGATTGCAAGCCACAAATTATGTTAGCAAGCTTCATGTCGCATGACAACACAAAAGATATTCTCTCTAAACACAGTTTATCCAGGATTTGTTTGACATTGTCATAGTTTTCAGAGACATTTTCTGCAATGGCCACCAAAAGTTGACGCTTCACTCCTGAGTCTTTGAAATTTTTAAAGAGAGGTTTCTTTGATTGAGGAGAAGTATCTGGTGTTTCTAAGCTCATAATACCAAAAGAAACTTTCACGAACCTGCCTCCACCATCTATCCCCACCTTAACAAGCTGGTCTGACTGAGGGCCTCTGACCTCAGCAACAGTGTTTCTTAATGCCTCCATGTCATTGCAGTACACCAATAAATGTTTAGACTCTCGCAACAATTTAGATCAAATGTGTGGCAAAATTAGCATCTGCTAAGGTTGCATCACTTTATCGAGCTTGACACTTTCTTACTTCGAATTCTATTTTCTATCTCTATAAATCTCAAATCCATCCTTGTATGGAATACTGTTGCCATATCTGGGGCGGATATTCTAGTGATGCCCTTTCTCTTTTAGACAAGGTGCAAAAACGCATTGTAAACATAGTTGGGCCTACTCTTTCAGCCAACCTCCAACCATTATCACATTGTTGTAATGTTGCTTCTCTTTCTCTTTTCTACAAATACTTTAATGGGCACTGCTCTAAAGAGCTAATGTCTCTTGTGCCATCTACAAAAATTCATTATCGTGTTACTCATCATTCAATTAAGTCTCATTCTTTTTCTGTGACTGTTCCTAAGTGCTCCAAAACCTCTTATTTGTCCAGTTTTTTCCCTCAAAGATCAGGTGTTTGGAATTTGCTTCCTTCATCTTGCTTTCCTGATATATATAATTTGCTATCCTTTAAGTTGTCTGACAATCGCTATCTTGCTCTACAATCTTTATCTTTTCTCTTCCAGTAACTTTCATCACTAATAGCGGTTGCTTGAAGCCTTTTTGGAAGCAAAGACGTTTTAAAAATAAATAAAAAAGCATACAATTGATTTTGAAAAGTTTAAATATTTCTGCATAAAAATATTTTAGGTTGGGGGAGTTTAATAACTCAACTTTAATGGTTTAAAGCTTATTTTATATATATTTATATATATATATATATATATATATATATATATATATATATATATATATATATATATATATATATATATATATATATATATATATATATATATATATATATATATATATATATATATAAGAACTGTATTTTTTTTCTGTTGAACAAAGTTAATTTCAATATACATTAATGATAGAATATAGACTACAATCAATTTAATGTTTTAATAAATTTTTGTTACAAATTTATCTTTTCACTTAAATTTAAAAACATATTTTTAGGCTGAAAACAGATATTATTAAGTTGAAAACAAAAAGAAGAAATTTTTATAGAAGTAGAAATAAAAGAAATAGAAGAAATTTTTATAGAAATTTTAATATTTTAAAAAGTATGTTTAATAAAACAAAATATATTTTTTATTGTAAATACAATTCTCAAAAATTGGTGTATATTTATTTAAAATGAAAAAATAATGAAATTGATTTATAGTATTCTTTACCGCAATCTAATTAGATATTAAAATAAAATTTAAATATTTTAATGTCATGAAAGTCACCATCACAACAAATAATCACTGAAAAAAATAAAATCAGTCATCATTTCTATTGTACTTTTAAAACAAACAAAACTGAAAATCAATTCAGCAGAAACAAACTAAAATCCCCTATTTTTATGTCGGAGTTTGTTGTCTTAAGGCACTTGATTAAGTAAAGGTTAGAGATGCACAGTGGGCCCAGAAGGAAAAGTTTCGGAAATAGGATCATAACTAATGATCAAGATATCCTAATAAACCCATTGAGGACTTTTTAGAAAGATACTTTTTTGCTTGTTATAGGTAAATTTAAATTTTTAATATTAAACTAAATTTGTGGACTGGGTTCAAATTACCATATTTGGTCATTTTTGATAAATAAGTATTTTTTGATAAATACTCAAAGTTTAATTTTTTTTTAGATAACAATTAAAAAAGTAATTTATTAGACTTAATGAAAAGAAAATTCAAAAATTTAAATAACTTGGGGGTTTGGTTTCTACTGTTCTATTGATAAGAAGTTTAGTATTTAAAAACAAGTATTCTGTCAAATTTGGATTTAAAATAATGTTAGTATAATAAAATTATAAGGAAAGAGTTCTAATGATTCGAACTTGCAACATATATTTGAAGATAAAAAGTGAATAACTTTATAATTAATCAAAAATAAGGTTTTCAAACATATCATCAAAATATCTCTTTGGTTTTGAAAACATACACTCACGAGGTCTGTTTGTATGGTCAAATCAACCACAATCTTGTCATAGCTTTGGAGGATGCAAATGGATAATTAACTTAATTTGACTTAACAGTTTTGTCAGCTTTAATAAATAGTGTGAATAAATCTATTTCTATGATGTATTTTACATTTTTATTTCCCTCCATTAGATTTATTTTTTATTTTACCTCTGCTGAAACAAACACAAAATCATATCAAGTAAACAAATTAAAAGTTAAAAACTTTCATATTTGTAATCAAAAAAAATATATTCACATATTTTAAGAAAAAAGAATAATCACTGTTCAGCATTTTTAAATTAAGTAAATTAATAAAAGTACTGTATTGCCTCAGTTCCCCTTAAAATATTTGAAGAGAAGAAATGTTAAATATTTTTAAAATATATGACACAGTAGAGGCAAGTTAGCACTTTTGAAAAAATCTAAGATTTATTCTTACATAATTAAGTTTTAAAAGCTTTGATAAAAATAATTTATAAATAAAATAACACATTTGTAATTTATTTATTGAAAAATCTATTCCATATCAAATTAAAAACAACTTTTACATAAGTGGTTTATCAATTTTCATTTAGGTAAATTTATTTTGAATGGAAACTAACCAAAATTACTAAACTTTTATAGATACACAAAAAGATTGGAAATTCATCAACTTCAAAATCGCATATCATCACTTAAAAATTAGCTAGAAACATAATTTTTTATTTATTCACAAAATAATCTGACTTTCTAAATAAATAATTTTTATAGACTTTCTCAAAGAAATACATTTTGTCTATTTCCACTTATGGGCCACTGTAAGATGGTGTCTAAATAAAATAACTTATCTTGGGCAGATGTTAACTGCACCCAGCTAAAAATCCCCTGCCTTTAGAAGATCCAGCATTCAACATTCTAAACTAGAAACAACCTATTATAAATAAATCTGTACCAGCCTAATAAATGAAGAAAGGGTGCAAAGCTGGTCAACAGATACAATCTGTTCACCCTTTAAACTGAACATAAGATAGGATCAGAGACAAGACATATATCAAGGAGAGAAGGTATTAAAGTCATCAATAAAAACAATATTATAAGAGTTGTAAAGAGAAAGGGTATGGTCAATTTGATCAGAAATTACATCTAAAAGAGTGTAGTCTCGGGAATAAGAAAATTAAATATGTTTTTAATATGTTTAAAATGAAAAAAATTATTTCATTTTTTCATTTTAAAAATTTCAAAATTATTTCATACTTTGTCATTTTGTGCAATTTAAAATTATCTCATTACTATTTTAACTTAAGATTTTAATTTTAATTTCATTGTAAGAAGTATTTTTATGCTAAAAAAGGAAATAGAGGGCTAACATCCTATGGGGAGCATAGAGTATGGATCTGAAATAGGGACAAGAACAAATCCCTTGTTTTATTGGAGAGTTGCCTCATATAGAAAATGCTCAGAAAGGATTAGAAAACATTTAATGACAATTGGTACTTTGTTAACCTAATTTTAGTATTTATTGAATATTTTTTGTAAGCATATTTGTTTCAGTATATTAATTTGTTATTTCGTATAAATTAATTATAAATAAAATACAATTTTTTTGTATATAACATGGAGTTCGAGCAAACAAAATGATACCGGAACTAAGACATCTTGAGTACGGAAAATTAGAAATTTTGGATATGACAACTTTAGAGACTCAGCAGCTAAGAGATGACTTGATCCAGCAATTCAAGATATTTAAAGGTATCGAAAAGATTGATATTAAACAAAATCAAGCAATGAACTATATTTGCTCATCAGGTCCAGCATCTAACATTAGAGGAGCTAAACATCGATTGAAACCTGAATTGGTTAGAAATTGTATGAAAGGACAATATTTTTTCAGCAATAGAGTCGTTTATGAATGGAATAGTCTACTAGCAGAAGTCGTTCAATCAATTACACTTTAACAGCTTTAAATCAAACATGCAACCGGTCAATTTAAAAGCAATAGCAAACAAGACAAAAATCAAGAAAGCTTATTATTAATGCTTTTTTATTTAAAACTGAACAGTAATTAATATATACAGGTTTTCATAGATATTGTCTGGCAGATATTGTCAAGGACATTTGGGTCAATTCGTGTCTAATCAATCCAAAAAAATATTTTCAGAAACATGACATCTCAGATTTTGATGATTTTTGGAATACAAGCTTAATGAAGGAAAACTTCACCCAAATTTTAAAGTCTGACTCCTTAAAGTTTCAGAGATATCAATACTCAGTCCCAATCTCCTTTTTAATTGTTTTTATTAGCGCCATTTATTTTTAAAGGTAATTTTATAACACAAATAGCTTTAACTTAGGAAATACTTGCTTAAATATTACTAAAAATTTGTACCAATCTATTTTTTAGTAAGAGAGAGAAACTAAAAATGATGACAAAAACACTAACAAATTTAAAGCTTATAAATAAAAATTCAATTTCAAAATGGTGTAATAATTTTTTAACGCCACCCACAAAAAAAAGTTTATCTTGAGAGACCTAAAAGATATGATTCTGAAATTTTTTCCTAATGTTATTTATGTAACAAACATAATACAAAAAAACTGCATAGTTTTTCTTTTTCGAATCTAATTTATTTGCATTGAAAAACGCTTGCAGTTTTTTTGTCAGAAAACTTAATAAAAGTGCTTCCCTATTTTGAAATTTTTTAGTGTTTTAGCCATCATTTTTGAGTTCCTCTCCCTAAAAAATAAGTTACAAGTTTTCAATACTATTGAGCAAGTATTTTATAAGTTAAAGCTAATTGGGTTATGCAATCAGGTTAAAAAATTAATGGCGTGAAAAATTAACAAAAAAGAGATTGGGACTGAGTATCCATATTTCCGATTTCGTTATTTATTTTTTTTATTATGAATCAAAGATTCATAATGAAAAAAGTTGAATTTTTAAGATTTTATATTGCGTCTTTTGGTTAAAAAGTAATGCTGATTTAACAACATTTCGATTGATCATGGAAACTTCTTAGATTTACTTAATAAAATATTTTTTATTTATTAGGTCAATTTAGACAAGATTAATAATATAATCTCGTATAAATTTGACTTAATGTTTTAAATAAAAGATGTTATTTAAAGTTTGTAATAAATTTGACGTTTTAAATAAAAAATATCTTAATACACTTATTAGGTAAAAATGATCAAAATTATTATTAAAAAAAATTTGAAAAAATTCATGTTTGGATTGGATTTATTAAATAATAAATTAATTCCCTCATCCCCACTAGATCTAGGGTTAGTGGGTATGGTAATGTTTTTGTATATTTTTATTCCTAGGTGCAATTGTGCAAAAAAACTATTCCATTGTGCAAAAAAAAAAATTCCACAATTAAACCTAGTATAAACGAATGAAAGTTAACTTGGCCCTAAAAACCCTGCACCTATCTTCATGTATCTGTGGTAAACATTAAAAAACCCGCACCTTTCTCCATGTATCTATAATAACCATAGTAAACATCAAAAACTAAAAAATTTGATCTCTTTATTTTCAAAAACACATTCAAAATTATATTTGAATAAAAACTTACATAATCAACTATAATTTTAAACTATTTACTAAATATAATAAAACTATGGTATTGGTGACGATAATTTTTTACTGAAGCCCCAAAGATTAGTAACAAATATATAATGTTACTATTTTGATAACTTTATTTTTAAATGTATACTATGCGACTGAGACTTTTGCAGAATTAACTTTTTATATACTAATTTACTTCCAACAAGGCTGAAAGCCTTATCCAAGTTTTCTTAATATTTTATGCGGTACTTGCTAATGAAGTTTTTAAATTTGTTAGTTAACAATAACTAAAATTTATTAAATAACAGCCAGGCCCTTACCATGCGTTCAAAACCCAAAAAGATTTGCAATTATTA
This sequence comes from Hydra vulgaris, assembly GCF_038396675.1. Taxonomy (NCBI): domain Eukaryota; kingdom Metazoa; phylum Cnidaria; class Hydrozoa; order Anthoathecata; family Hydridae; genus Hydra; species Hydra vulgaris. The sequence continues at coordinate 8,139,791 of NC_088921.1, read as the reverse complement.
TATTAAACAGTGTTATCTAAAAATCTTACATATAACAACTGCTTAACATTTTATTAATTTTTTAATTATTTCATTACATAAATAAAAAAAGATGGGTTAGTACTACATGTTGTAATACACATTAGGTATATTAAAACATATAGCATTATATATGTTAATAGTACATGTATTATTATATGCTAATAATATACGCTAAGTACTTTTTTTTCTTATATTATGTGATTATTAACTATGAACGTTAAAAAAATAATTTTATGAGGTCATGTCCTTCTAGATCAATGACCAAAAAATAACTGCTAAACCTATACATAAATTTACATTAATTGATCTTACAATGATTTTACATTAATTACAATTTTTAACAAAAAAAAACAATCTAGAGCTTTAATGATTCATCTGTACATCTATAATTCTGTATTATTTGTAATGTCTTTATATATGATTGCAGCATTACAACCTCCCACAATCTCTTACATGTACCAATTTAAGTCATGTTTGATGAATCCAGTACCAAGGCATTTAAAGATAATTGTCATCTACCATTAGTGGTACTGCTTGCATTTTTTTGAGTAAAAGAAATATTGATTTTTTTTAAAAAAGCCAATAAGGTAGATTAAAGGAAAATAATAGCTAAGCATTGAAACGCAGAAAGAATTCTTTCAAATATTCAGGTTTCCAACACATATTCAGTCCAATAGTGTCTATTTGAAACTATGTGTCATTTAAATTGTAACGCTACTAAACCAGAACAACAAAAAATAAAACTTACACAACTCAAAAAACTAATATTTGAAAAAAAACTTGTGCAAAAAAGTAATTTGACCGGAAGTAATAGACAAATAAAACATTTAAATAACCAATACCACAAAAATTCTATTTGATAATTTTTTTAACGGTTTATGAAATCAGATGTGAGTTTAAAAACACAGTACAAAGCGACATTCAAAGAGTATGTTGAATATTTGGTTTCTATTATCTAAAGTGTTATGTTTTGTGGTAGACCTGAGATTGCATAATGAGGCTGAAGGGATGATGGCAATGGAAATCTTGAAATGATGGTTTTATAAAAGCAGATAAAAGCTTAAACATGTTATTAGTTTACTGAGTTTATGCTGGAAACAAAGATATAGAACACCATTTAAAAAGTTCTGGAAAGAAAGCAAGTTACATTTTAAATAAATTTTAACAGACAAAATAATTAAAGTAGTTAAAAGTATTTTCCAGGAATAGCGGACCAAATGAATTTTCTCATTTGTGAGCATGAAAATTGTCTTCATACAGAAAATAAGTTTTAAATTTTAAGTAAACTACTGATCTAAGTGGCAAAGTGATAGGTGATAAAAAAAAGTGATATTGTTTGAAAAAGAAAATCTTGATCTATTATTAGAACTTAATACATAGTTGGTCAAGATTATAAGGGCACATCAACTATGCTTAAAGATAACATTGTTGAACTTAAAAAATAAAAATATTTTCTTTTATATTTTTAATAAGTTGATTGGATTTTTTTTTAGTTTTAAAACTTATTTTCATAAACTTGTTAACTTTAATTTTTCCAACAGTACTTGAAATTCCAAAAACTTCTACTGACAAATCTAAACAATACCTTCCTCAAATATTTGTTCTAAAAAACAGCAATGATTAACCATAATTACTAAAAGGGTTATATCCATTACTAAAAAAAGGTCACAATTTTATTGTTAAGTATAAAAAATTTTTTTTTAAAAGGTTTTGAGAGGATATAGAAGTCTGTGTGTTTAAGTAGGCAATGATTAAAACAAAATTTGCTTTAAAATGTTTGGTGCCAAAAAAATCCAAAAATAGTCTTTATAGATAAAAAAAATTTCCTGTAAGTATTTCTGAAAAGTTAAGGGTAAAAATGAATTTAGCTATATTGAGGAACAAAAGCGTATAGTCCCCCTCCCACATTATCTCTGTTAATACATTTTAACTATTCACCCTCTCCCCCTCTTCTACCAAATCAAGGGTCCTTCACTTAGAATTGATAGGTTTAAACCTATTATTATATAAAAGCACAGCGAGGCAGATATCTTTTGGTAGCAATTAGTAACAATGCACTACTCCAAAAAGAAAATAGATTTGTACAATCAAAATGGCATCAAAACCATCCTGAAAGATGTAAATCCTTGAAACTGCACAAAGCAGCGTGTAATCAAAAGTTACTGGGTACTTGTAAAAGGAATCTTGTTGAAAAGCTTTGAATTAGTAAATGATAATGAAAAACTTAAGCAAAAATAGACAGCAAAATCAAAAAAAGTTATTAAAGCAAAATCATAGCAATAACAGCACTTACTCTCAAAAAAATTCAACTAGTTTCTAAGCATCTTTTAAAATATGTACCGAATTGTCAAGAACAAACTTTCAACAAAGATCTAAAAAACCTGTTTGATAAAGCTAGTGTAAATGCTGTAACTGTAATTACAAGCAATGAAGACAAGGATTTTCTTCTTGCACAGAGAAACTGGTAGAATAGGAATAATGGAATCAATGGACATGATCCTAGCTGCTAAAAAAGCACTATTTGAGCAAAGAAATTTTTCTATTCAAATTTTTCTATTCCCTCTTCCACATTATCTCTGTTGATACATTTTCACTATTCACCCCCTCCCCCTCTTCTACCAAAAATTCTTTTGAATTGGTGTTTGAATGACCTGTTCGTCTTTCTTCAAATTTTATGTTTTAAAGAAGAAAATCAAACAAATAGTTATACTATGTTTATAAGAAAAATCAAAATAATGTAACACTTGATATATGATTATAACAAACTTTATAAAATTTAAATATATAACTAACAAATTAATATTTTTAGTTTATAAGAAAAACAAGTTTTTGTTACTTAAATAGTTTTAAAGCAACCAATGATAGTATTCTTCCACAATAATAGTAAAGCAACAATGTACACTTTATCTATGTTTTACGTTTGCAACAATAGCAACAATGTATAATATAATGACAAAAGCTACATGTAAAAAAGTACTTATAATGTTTTAAAAATCATACTAAAAATAAATAATCACTGATATAAAATCTGTCACCATTTCTATAGTACTTTTTAAGTAAACAAACCATGCTGAAACTCAATTGTAAACAATCATTTTGGAAATTTTAGTAAATTATGAGTTTTTTAAATAAAATGAACATTACAATTACCTTGATTGACAGAAACTCTGTAAGCACTTTCTGGTAAACTTGAATTTTCTAAATGATATATAGAAATATTTACCTAACAAACAAAAACTTTCAAATAGAAAAAAAAGAAGAAGATAAAAGACAGAGACTATTGGACCTAAAGGCACTATCTACAATGTTAAATTCATATTTTAGATAAAGAAGGCATTTAAAGAAAATGCATCAACAAAAAATGTTGGGATATTGTATTTCCAAAGTCATTTAAACCTAAATAGCATTTTATAGATAGTTCTTTTGAAGATCCTGCAGAATTTATGAGAGAACTATCCAGGAACACTAAAGTTAGTCCACAGACCATAGGAGGAAAAATATCTTTTTTGTAAGTAAATGAACACAAAAACTTAAAAAAAGAACAATGGCAATACAATGAAGCCCTTATTTTGAATTTGATTAGTTCGAACTCAAATGAAGCTGTGTAATTTTCTTAATATTACATATTATTTATTTAACAAACTAATATAACAATATAAATAAGTTACATAAAAAATAAAAATAAATAAATTTTGAACAAAATAATATCAAACAAAACAATTTACTTAATAATATGATATGTGGTAACAAAGTTGTTCAAAAAACAATTTTTTTTAATAGTTTATTTAGTTATTAATAATTAATATTAATTAAATAAGTTACAGTTTTGCACAAAATAATAATGAAACCTAAGAAATATAACTGCTAAGGTTGTAATAAATGTGAAGTAAGAATAAGAAAATTAAAATTCTACATCTACATTTAGTAGCATTTAGTATGGCATTATAAACTGAGTTAAATGATGTGGCCAACAAAATATTAACAAAACAATGTTTTTAAACTATTTACTAAATAAAATATACTATGGTAATAGTAATGTTAATTTTTTACTGAAGCCTGAATAATTCAGTAACAAATATATAATGTTGCTATTTTGATAACTATATTTTTTAATATATACTATGCGACTGAGGCTTTTCCACAATTAATTTAAACTACTAAAAAAATTAAATTTTTTATATACTAATTCACTTTCAACAAAGCTGAAAACCTTATCCAAGTTTTCTTAATATTTTATGAGGTACTGGTAATACTGAAGTTTTTAAATTTGTTAGTTAACAACAACTAATATTTAATAAATAAAAGCCAGGCTCTTATCATGCATTCAAAACCCAAAAAGATTTGCAATAATTATATTAACAAAAGTTCGTTATCTAAAAATTTTACATATAACAAGTGCTTAACATTTTTTTAATCATTTCATTTCATAAATAAAATAAAGATGCGTTAATACTACATGTTGTAATCCACATTAGGTACATTATAACATATAGTATTATATATGTTAATAGTATATGTTATATTATTATTATATGCTAATATAATAATACGTTAAATACATTTTTTCTCATTTTATGCGATTATTAACTAAAAAATTTAAAAAAATAATTTTATAAGGTAATGTCCTCCTTGATCAATAAGCAAAAAAAAACCCCTAAAGAAATCTAGATTTTTAATTACAATTTTTACCAAAAAAAACCTTCTAGAGCTTCAATGATTCACTTTGTACATCTATAATTCTGTTTTATATGTAGATCTTTATATCTGATTGCAGCATTACAAAGCTGATTGAACCAGCTGACAACCTCCCACAATCTCTTACATGTACCTATTCAATTATGTTTGAAGAATCCAGTACCAAGGCATTTAAAGATTATTGTCATCTACCATTAGTGCTTGCATTTTTTGGGGTGACAGAAATATTGAGTTTATTTAAAAAAAACCAATGAGGTGGATTAAAAGAAACTGACAGCTAAGCATTGAGACACAAAAAGAATTCTTTCAAAAATTCAGGTTTCCAACACGTCTTCGGTCCAATAGTGTCTATTTAAAACTATGAGTCATTTGTGTTTTATTTGTGAATAAAATTGAGTGAAAATTGTAATGCTACTAAACCAGAACAGCAAAAAATAAAATTTACAAAACTAATATTTGAAAAAAAATTTAAGCAAAAAAGTTAATTGACAGGAAATAATGGACAAACAAAACATTTAAATAACCAATACCACAAAACGTCTGTTTATTAATTCTTTTTTACGGTTTGAGAAATCAGATATGAGTTTAAAAATACAGTACAATGCTACATTCAAAGAGTCTGTTGAATATTTGGCTTCTATTATCAAAAGTGATATGCTTCGTGGTAGACCAGGGATTGCATAATGAGCCAGAAGGGATGATGGCAATAGAAGTCTTGAAATAATGGTTTTATAAGAGCAGAAAATGCTTAAACATGTTATTAGTTTACTGAGTTTATGCTGGAAACAAAGATATAGAACACCATTTGAAAAGCTCTGGAAAGAAAGTATTTTAAACAAAATAATTAAACTAGTTAAAAAATATTTTTCAGCGTGTATATATATATATATATATATATATATATATATATATATATATATATATATATATATATATATATATATATATATATATATATATATATATATATATGTATATATATATCTATATATATATATATACATGTATATATATATATATATATATATCTATATATGTAAATTATGTTAGTGTATTTTACAAATAGAGTGCTCAATCTTCTTAAAGAACAGAGCAATAATAAATTAGTAAAAAACACTTATCTAACTTTTATCTTCGACTTGAAGTTTCACCAGTGCGGGATCAATGCTGGGTTGAACTCTTGCTGATGATCCAGCCAGGGGGAAACTTCAAGTCGAAGATAAAAGTTAGATAAGTGTTTTTTACTAATTTATATATGTATATATATATATATATATATATATATATATATATATATATATATATATATATATATATATATATATATATATATATATATATATATACTTGTAACAACAACAAAAAAGTAATGACAAAAAATGCTATGGAGTGTCCGTTTTGATAACATTAAGGTTCTTTATAAGAAATTTATTTTCATGGCGAGCTTAGTTCGTTTGTTAAGAAAATTTAATGGTGATGTAATAATGTGGTATTTTTCTGTCAAGCATAAATTGCAAAATTTACCACCTGGTTTGAATGGCTTCGCTTGACCGAAAATATACCATTTTAGTAAAGGTTCGAAAGCTTTAATTTTGCATTCCCACACAAATTTGAAAAGTTCAGTGGAGTTTGCCTTACTTTCATAAACAAAAGAGTTTCTATGTTTATACTACCTGTCTTTGAATTTTCTTGGTAAGGCCAATGTAATAATATCCTTTTTCTTCTTGGTGAGTTTTTACTTTGCAAATATAAATAAGATTTTTTGTAAGGCATTTTCCATTGAGTGGGCATTAGGTGGTTGGTCGACAATTGCTTAATTGATTGTCATTTTCATGAGAATTAAATAATATACTTTTATTATGAGAAATAATAATATTCTTGATGTTAAGATGGCACCTTTAACTAACCTTCAAGTTGTTTCAGTTAAAAAGTTTGTGAAGTTTGTGGCCTTTAGGGAAACATTTATCAATTACTCAAAAATGTTTTTGCTACGCTTGTTATGGCGTTGAGCGGTGGGTTAAACCAGTCAATGCTTTATTTACTCATGCAGTTTACAGTTTTTAAAATCTCATTTTCCGCATTAGGTCGGCAGAAGAAATATAAAACAAAGGTTTGACTATAAAACATAGAAACAAGTTCGACAATTCTTAAACACCTCAAACACTTTGTCACCTCACCTAAAGACAAAGCCGAACTGTTTGCTAAAAACTTTTCATCAATATCATCTCTTGATTCCACTAATTGCGTTCTACCTGATATTGCCAACAAACAGGTTGATTCATTGCTTGACATTCATATCACTTCAGCATCTGTATCTAAAGCGATTTCCTGTCTAGACTCTTCTACAGCTTGTGGCCAAGACAACATACCTGTTATTGTCTTGCAGAAGTGTTCTCCAGAGCTGTCGTCTATACTCTCAAAACTATTCAAGTGCTTATCAGAGTCTTGTTTTATATAATATATAAATTATATATAATACCACAATTATAAAACAAAAATTAGTTAAAAATTAGCTGGAACAGTAGTTTTGAGATTTTTTTGGAGTAAATTTTAATTTTAAAGCTCTCTTGATAATTTTGGCATTAACGACATAAGATGGCAAGTTAGGAATCGTCCATAAAGTATGCATGCTCGGATGCAGGAGAAAGGGTCTTCAAATGGTGTATATAAGAGATGGGGGCAGGAGTCAATTATAAAAGTAAGGAGACACTAAATTAAAAAATACCATAAAATATTGGGTATGTAGATTAAAAGCGTAGATACTTTTAGGGAGGTGGAGGGTACCCAAAAAAGCATACGTAAAAATGAAGGGGAGGGGGGAGGTTGAAATAAAAGCGCATGTACTTTATGGACGACCCCTTGTTCCAAATATTACCAACCTATTAATTATTATTTAGTTTTAAGAAACTTTATATATTTAGGCAAACTTAATTAGCACAAATTAATCAGCATTATTTTGTATAAAAACAATTCAGTGCAATTTCAATTTAGAGATTAAATTGACATTAAACTTAAAATAAAATATCTTATTAATAAAATATTTTCTTCAAAATAAATCATGCATTTTTTAAACTATTATGACAAAAAATAATTTATATATTTAAAAGGAATTTATATATTTAATTCCTTTAGATAAAACTTAAAACACTTTTTTTTCTTTAACTAATTTTTATCAACAACAAAAAAATTATTAAACAATTTCTTTAACAAAAAAATCTATTAGTTTACAATTGCAGTTAAATGCTTTTACTAACGACATTATTTCTTCTGAATAAACATCACGTTAAGGACATTAAAAGATAATTTAAATAGACTAAAAGATAAAAGTTTTTGCGTAGCGCAAAACTGTTGAACGCGTAGGCAAATCGCTTTTTCGCAGGCAAAATGCGAGTTGCGCAATGCTTCTTAACAAAGCCTGATATTTAGTCTAAAAAACAAAAAATTCTAATGACTTTTTAAGTATTAAAAAAAGAGTTTAACCTACCATAACTCAAGAACTACAAATAATTGGAAAAAAAAAATTACAGGCTTTTTTTTTACCCTAATAGCGTTACTATATAAAAAATTGGGTGTGATTGAAGTATAACCTTTGAGTATTACCTGGTTTTTTGGAAAGAGGCTCTTCAAAAGAAAAAACTTATTTTAAATTATCATATAAAAGTTATAATAAATATAAAAACCTCAGCAAGCATCCAAATTAATTTGCTTCAAAATATTATTAAATTAAAATGATTTAAAAACAATTACTTATTAATTCATCTATTTTTCTTATTAGATCCATTCTCCTCATGTTCTTTAAAGCTGTTTTTAACTCCTCAAGTGTTGAATTTTCATTAATTTGCATCCACTTTGTTAGTATTGAATAGGCTTTTTCATTAGTTTCAGTAACATCATGATCAATAATGTCAATATAGGTTTCTTCTATATTTAAATAACGTCCAAGAATTCTCCAATCTACTCCAACGCTTTCACTAAATTTTAACTTAAACACTTGACTATGAAGAATGTTATCTTTCTTTGGATAAGAAAAAAACTGTCCCATTTTGATGTTTCTACTAAAAAGACATACATGTTTATAAACATATATATATATATATATATATATATATATATATATATATATATATATATATATATATATATATATATATATATATATATACATATATATATATATATATATATACATATATATACATGTATCTACATATATATATTGAAAAAAAAAACTTTTCTCTATGGTACTTCAAGTTTCATCCCTATACGGTTATCATCAGCCATTGAATACAAAATCAAAATCTAAAAATCTGCTAAAAATTACAAAACACTGTAATTTTTAGCAGGTTTTAAATTACTAAAAGGCATAATTGATAGCACCAAAGAAAGAACAAAAGATTAGCTAATCACCGGTGTCAAAAAATGATAAGTGGAATTTATTCTTGTGTATGCATTTTGAAATCAAATCATTTCATTTATTTAACGAAATGAGTTGATTTTGAAAGGAATTTTTTGTATAAACAATGTTCTTCAACAAGCTTTAATTGTTCATGGGGCAGATGGATTTGTTGGCACAATTGCAATTTTTTTTTTAATTGAAAGTTACATCAAGGAAGTTAATTGATTTAAGATTTGTTTTTATGTCTATTTGAAATCCAACGTCTTTAAACTTTTGGATTATGTTTTTTCAAATATTTCCAAATATTTCGAATATTTCCAAATATTTCAGAATATTTACTTGAATATTTACTCGAATATTTCCAAAAGATGCCCACTATGTCTGTATGAGAAATTTACTATTATATTATTTCCAAAACCTGAAGAACTGTTAAATAAGAGAACCAAAATTATATCAAAGTGCCCCCACAAAAATAAATTCTTATTAAAAAATTACAGAGCTCGCTACAAACCTGACTAATAACTAAAAATAAAAATAACTATACTAATCTACTCCATATATCTCTAGGCTAACTAATAAATAACTCACATACACAGCTTTTGTAACACATTTCATAATATTATATATATTTTTATATCAATTTTAATTCTTATTTTACTATTTTTTAATACACAAATAATAAACATTAACAGATAAAAAATATTTTAAACAACATTAAACATATAACTATTTCACAATTATTAGTTAACTAAAAACAAATTAATAATATTATTAACCTAACTACTAATCAATTTTCATCCTGTAATGATCCAAAATACAAATATAAACCGTAACATCCATTAAACAAATCATAGCAAAATTAAACTTTTACTACTTGCCTGATGATTGTGATAACACATGAAACTCAGAGTTGCAATATTAAATTATATTATAGACATTAGCATTTAGCTAATTCCGGGTACTGCGGGTAACAGTAACATATATACTATATACCTCTAGTTTATCTATTGAACACTCTTTTAAGTATACAATATTATACTAGATAATATTAAGATATTTTCTTTATTCATATATACACTTACATATATATATATATATATATATATATATATATATATATATATATATATATATATATATATATATATAGTTCTATAGTTTGTTGGCTTTAGGAAGAGCGGAAGGAAAAAAGTGATTCTTACGCCAACACATACGTCACTTTTAATTACTTTTGACTTTCGTCCAACATTTCCGTGTTGGACGAAAGTAAAAACCATTAATTTAATTACAAATTAATCGTTTTTTAAAAAAACCACAAAAACGCAAATTTAATTGACCAGAATGTTTTTAAAAACATTCTGAATGTTTTTATAACATTTTGAATGTTTTTAACAATATAAACAATGTTTTTATTTTTATTTTTTTTAATAAAATGTTTTTATTTTTATTTTTTTTAATAAAATGTTTTTATTTTTATTTTTTTTACTGTAAATCATTCGCGGAGTGTTGCTACATCGACTATCTTATAGGCTGACTCGCAAGGGAGTGCTGCTACATCGACTGACAAATAGCCTGACTCGCAAGGGAGTGCTGCTACATCGACTGACAAATAGCCTGACTCGCAAGGGAGTGCTGCTACATCGACTGACAAATAGCCTGACCCGCAAGGGAGTGCTACTACATCGACTGAGGGTTTGGTTGGGGCAGGCAGTCTATCATTATTAAAAAAAAAAAATTCCGGTCTTGTATTTTAATTTTTACTTTTTGTCAACAAAATATCGAAAAAACTTTCGGACAACATCTAAGGGTTCTATATATATATATATATATATATATATATATATATATATATATATATATATATATATATATATATATATATATATATATATATATATATATATATATATATATATATATAACCCTCGGAATTAGGAAAAATGAGGTCAGCAAATCTTTTGGAGGTTGGCAAAAATTATTTGATTCAAAGGTCTTACCATAAAACATAAAAATGAAGTCAGCAATTTTTTGCCGACCTCAAACACTTTCAGGTCGGTAGTTAGGTCCGCATTGCCAAATGCCGACCCTAATTCCGAGGGTTGTATATATATATATATATATATATATATATATATATATATATATATATATATATATATATATATATATATATATATATATATATATATATATATATATATATATATATATATATATATATATAATATACATAGTATATATAAAAATCATTAGCAATAATTTGTTACTTTATATAAATGCCTTTCAATAATAGAAACATAAGTAAAGATCTAAGTTCTAATAACTTTCAAAAAAATTTTATTCTGTTTTTCTTCTCAACAAAATCTTTCTTCTTTTCCAGCGTATAAACTTTAATAATTCTTATATAAAGTTTATTAAAGAGACAACCATTGTTTAAAGTCATCGCTTATAAAAAATTTTTTTTTAAACTACGTTTATTATTAAAAAATCTTATATAATTAAATGATATGAATAAAAATTTATAAAACTTTTATTGATACTTTAGTTAAATCATTAGTTACTTTATTTAAAAGTAACTAATGATAGTTTATTTAAAAGTAATTTTATTTAAACAAAATAATATTATCAAATAATATTCTTGTTTTATAAATAAACTTTTAATTTGAATTTTTATTCCTTATGATGAGACACAATATTTAGACAATGAGACTATTTAGTCAGAATTCTTCTTCAGTCTTTATACTTCATTTTGTTTAACTTAATTATTTAACAAATATTTTTATTTATTTGCAGTCTTATAACTGTTAATAACAGTGTTAAGTTATATTTTATAACTTGTATAAATTTTACTATCAATTTTTTACTACTTTAGACCAATTACAATGCTGGTGTTTATGTTTAATCATATTACTTTCATTTTTACCTTTTGATGGACTTATCAAGAGGGCTTCTGCTTGTTTTATTGCAGTAGAAGATGTCTTGAATCTTTAATATGAGAGATATTTCACCCTTTCAATTACTGAGACACTAAAGGAAGAGGCAGCAAGTACAATGCATAACAATATAGATAGTGAAGAGAATGGGTATTCTTAGTGATGCCAAAGGAAGATCACCTAATGCAAGAATAGGTTATATATCATGCAAATTAAGATAAAAAAAATTGAACTTTAGATTATCTTGATAGCCTAAATAATTTATCTAAGAAAAGTTACTTATGTGGTCGATTCACATGGCTTGCAAAAAAAGAAAGATGAATCAACTGAACCATACTGAATAGAGAGCAGAGATTTCAGAAAGACAGACATGCAAAAGGCAAAAAATAGATGTAAAAGAAAAAAGAAAGTTAGAGAGTACTATCTTTAAATGAAATAAAGAAAGTACTCTCTTTAAATGAAATAAAGCATGTACTATCTTTAAATGAAATAAAGAATTTTTATTAACACTTTGACAATTTAGAATGATCTGACTAATATGGTTTGACTTTACTGATGATCTGATATGAATTACTTACCCTAAAATAATTGTTGGTAGAAAACTCTGCCATATATGGTTTGATTCTGATAATACCAAGTAAGTCATGTATGAATGTAAAATCATGTATATGTAAGAGTAGAAAAAGTAAACAAAAAAAAAGCAGATTTATACTTTTTCCTACCGGAAAAAAGATCTGACTGATAATGTGCTTTAAAATAATGATAATGTGCTTTAAAAGTAATAGTAAAATAAGTACTGTGTGTGTAAATTGGGTAAAATATTATGGTTATAAAATTAAAAAATAAAGTTATATGGTTTATAAAAGTAGATTATCTGCGCGCACACACACACACAAAAACAATGATTTATATATATATATATATATATATATATATATCTATATATATATTATACTGCTGATTTCGGTGGGCAGTATTGTCGTACTGAAATAGCCTGTTGCTGGCTATTTCAGTTTAACATCACACTGCTCACACACACATGTATATATATATATGTTTATATATACATATATATTAACGAAAAAATAAACAACATTTTCTATGGTACTTTAAGTTTCACGTCTATACGGCAATCATCAGCCATTGAATACAAATTTAAAAACAAAAAAAACCGCTAAAAATTACAAAATACTGTGTAGTGAGATCTTTACGTCGCTAAGACATACTTGATGGCAACCAAAGAAAAACAAAATATTAGCTAATCGCTGGTGTCAAAAAAAGATAAGAGGAATTTATTCTTGTGTCTGCATTTTGAAATCAACTCATTTCGTTTATTTAACAAGTTATCACCTTTATATGTTAAAAATAAGGAATTTTTTGTATAAGCAAAGATTGCAAATTTTTGTCAAAGTGGTATAAGGATTGCAACGTTTTACAATTTTCCACTTAATTAAGGGTGTTAAAATTTTGTCTTCTATGTCCCAAATTTAGACAACTTGGTATCAGTTTTATATTTATTAATGTTAAAAGATTTTTGATGATTAGGATACCGAAATTTAAATGGAGTTTCACATTAGCCAAAATATACTTTTTCTTTGTAGTCAGGTTTATTTGATGACACGGTCTTTGACGCTACTCTTCGACAGTGGCTGCTCATGGACCAGGATACGGATTTGTTGACAAGGTACTGTTTTTCCCTCATCTTTACCTTGGCTATATAATATCCTGTGACTGTGCGAATTAATGATGGACTTGATGCATACATGAGTAGCTTATTTTAATGGTATTTCGATTAAATATCCTACAAAGTTTGCGACCAACCAGAAAGTGCAGGTCTACCATGTTCAAAACCGACTGCCTATTTCTGTTGCAACATTGGTACAGAAAGGTGGGTTGTACCAGATTATGTTTCGCTTGTGATTTTTGAATGGGATTGGTTTTTTATTTGAACTTATTTATTTAAACTATGGTAAAATAAATTTGAGTAATACAGTTATTATTATTAGTTTTTTTAATAATTGAACTATGAAATCTTTTTAGAATATGGCCATTATAAGGTATTGTTAGCATTAAGCAGATTTCTAATCAAAATAATCACATTATTAAGTTGTTTGATTAGAACATAATAATTATTAAACATCATCAAACTGGTGGAAGGGATTATGTTCGTCTACTGAATTATCAAAAGTAGCAGCAAAAATTCTTCAGCTATCTGCTAAAAGTGCTGCTTGTGAAATAAGTTTTAGCAGTTATGCAAATAATCACAGTGCCAAAAGAAACAGATTAACAAATGAAAGAGCTGTAAAATTATGTATGCAACACAACAACCAATCTTGCTTAAAGAACCAATAAATATTTCAGATAAATCTTACGAATCAATAAATGTTTCAAATGAAGAGTCACCTGAAAAAGAATTTGATCCACTTGACCGAAAATCAGAGTTTTCTAGTCAAGATTCTTTTGTAGATGAGTTTGAAATAAAAACTTAAAATAAAATTCTTATCAATTTTTGAATTCAAATTTTGAAAAGAACAATGAATTTTTTGACCATTTTACCACAAAAAAAAATCAGTAATTTAACTCTTTAGTTCACACTTTAATAAAGATAATTTTAATATAATCTAAAATACTCAAACAAAACTAAATAGAAACATTTTAGATAAGTTGGAAACATTATAAAAAAGTTAAAAGTAAACAAGAACACTAAAAGGATCCGTAAAAGCAACAACATGTATATATATATATATATATAAAATAGTAGAAAATCACTTTACAAAAATTTTTCATTAAACACCGTGTTTCATCAATAAAGACTCATCAGAAATGAATGATCAAATTATTAAAACTTCATTTTATGTCAAAAATTAATTTTCAGAAAGTGGTAAATGTCTTAACTACTGTAAATTTTCACATATTTGTGAAATATGCTGACACTATTATAAAAAGAATTGTTTAAAATTAATAACTTTTTTCTTTTATTGAAAAAACAAATTCAAAAGGGGGGGGGGTGGTGCATTCAATGTAATTTTTATTTTAGCTCACTTCTTTTTTTAGTTTTTTAGGAGAAACTTATTTTCATGTCTGCATTTAGAAATCAATTCCGATTTTTTGTTTAACAAAATTTTTGGGCTTGCATGTGTAATTATTTCAAATTTTTCTTGTAAAAATAGTATGCATTTTTTGGAAATATTGTTGTATGCAGGTGCTGTTTTAAGGATGAACCAATTCAGTAAAATATCATCAATATTTTTATCTTTTAATTCCCATATGTATTTTGACAGTATGGTGTCTTTTGCATACTTTATATTTTTAAAGTATTGCTTATGATTAGCAAGACATTTTTTCCATAAACCCTCTATTAAACCAATATATTGATTATCAGGTACATTCTTAGAGGAAACAACACATTTATATACCACATTATTTGATAAACAATTTCCACTCATTGAACAATTGTTATTATGTTTACTATTACAATTTTCTGTCGTTTTTCCATTTAGGATTTTTATTTTGTTTAACATATTGTGACCTTTTATTATTCTTTCCATATTTTTAGTGCAACTGCAGCTAACTTTAATTGTATTTCAATTAAAAACTTCATGTAATTTATTAGAGGATGGGAAATGCTTATCAACTAGTTTAAAAAACACATTTCCTCTGTTAGTGTAAACATTTTTGCTATATGGAGGGTTGAACCAAACTGCATTTCCACTTCTATTTTGCTTTTTTGTATTCTTTTTTTCAGTTGAGTACCATAATTTTTCGGAAACCACTATTTTTAAGGGTAACTTTACAAACTCATTTAGAGGAGTTGAATGCATGTTCATAAAAGGAATTTTGGTTTAGCCTGTTACAAATTGAAATTGAGATTTGATTTAGATTTTGGGGTTAGTGATTTAAGTTAACATTAATATACAATAATTCATCATTTGGTTTTTTGAAAGGTTTATATGAATTTTCAAAGAGATTAAATGTGACATCAAGAAAACTAACAATTTTTAAATTATGCTCATTTCAATTTGAAAGTCAATATTTAAAAAAAAATTTATTATATATTTTCAAATTATCTCGAGCTGTGGCATAGTTTTTTATGCATTACTATTAAACAAATGTCACGATACAGTTCGAAATCATTAATATTGATTATTTTACTTCATAAATCCTAAATATGTAATCCAACAAATTGCCCATTATTATCAAAGCAGTCATGTATGTTTTTCTTTGTCCAAGTTTTCTTATTAAAATAAAGTATGGTTTTTCTGCAATATTTTATTGTACAGACTGCATATTCTGTAATAACTGTGTGGCTTTTTGCAAATTTAATTGTTTTTATTTTTAAATACTTATTTAAAAGTTAAAGCAGTTATTGAGGGGGAAATATCAAACTGAATGAATGTACAGTCATTTTTATTTTCAATTATGAAGAACCAATTTATAACATCAGTGGTATTTTTCCACTGTTATAAATTTAATTTAATTCTAAGAATATTATCAATTTTGTCCAATTTAATTTTGCTTACATGAACAATCTCACTTTATGAGGGAACCAATAACCAACAAAAATTCTGAATTAATTGCATTTTTAAAATTTTTAGGGGCTGTCTAAGCATTAATAATATTGTTGCGTGAAATTTTTTTATATACTTTTTTGTTGCGACTTGGTAAATGTTATTTTGTTTATCAACGAAAAACAAAATATTAGGGTTTGATTTAGTTTATTTAATATCTGACTTTAATTTTGATTGAAATTTGTTTTCTAAAGGGCAAAACTTTACTGTTTTACCTAAATGTAATAGGTCATTTTCGTCATTTTCTAAATTAGGTATAAAAGGTGGAGTATTTTTTGCTTTAAATCCATGATAATCATATATTTTTTGTTTTGAATCCATAAATATTAGGATGAAACACAGTGTTAATTGAAAAATTTTTATTTAGTAATTTTACGCTAATTTATTATTGCTCTGTTCTTTTAAGAACATTGAGCACTCTATTTTAAAGAACACATTTTAAAATTGTTTATATATATATATATATATATATATATATATATATATATATATATATATATATATATATATATATATATATATATATATATATATATATATATATATATATATATATATGTATATTAGGGTGGCTCTTAAAACAACATTTTTGAAAAAAACCTGTTCTGACCCCTTTACTTTGTTCTATATAATACTAAAACACTAGGTTTAAAATTTTTTTGAACAAAAAATTATTTTAGGGGTAGCTCAAGACCCTTAAAAATTTGACTGGTCCCTAAAATTTTGAAAATAAAAGTTCTTTTAAAGTATGTCAACCTGGTACTCAAAAGAAGCGAAATTATATAAAAAACTTTAAAAATAATAATCAATTTACAAAAAAATAACTTTTTTCTCAAATAAATGCACAAAAACTATTGTTTTTAAGCTGAAAATAAAAAAAGTCATTATTTTCAAGTTTTAAAAAAACAGTTTTTTTAAACATGCTTTTTTTGTAAAGTGATTACTGTTTTTGAAGTTTTTATCTAATTTCGCTTCTTTTGAGTACCAGGTTGACATACTTTGAGAAAAATTTTTGTTTTCAAAATTTTAGAGACCAGTCAAATTTTAAGGGTCTTGAGCTACCCCTAAAATAATTTTTTGTTCAAAAAAATTTTAAACCTTGTGTTTTAGTATTATATAGAACAAGACAAAATAAAGGGGTCAGAACGCGTTTTTCAAAAAATGTTGTTTTAAGAGCCACCCTAATGTATATATATAAATATTTTATAAGGTTTTATTGTGCTCTTGACATTTCTAAAGCCTCTAATAAAGTTTGGCATGCTGGTTTTCTTCATAGGCTCTTTTCTTACGGTGTATCTTTGAAATCTTTGAGATTATTGTAAATAATCTCAAAGATTTCAAAGATACACCATAAGGATGTATACAATAATCTCAAAGAGTTTACCTCAAAATAAACAATTATCTTTGAGATTATTGTTTATTTTGAGGTAAAATCTTTGAGATTATTGTATTCATCCTTACCAATCGTAGTATAAAAGTTGTCTTTGATGCTCTGCACTCTTCTTCATCTCCTTGATGCTCTGCACTCTTCTTCATCTCCTCTTGAAAAGAAGCCAACACTCTCTGATTGCTTGGAGGGGGTATTTGAGCTTAAAAAGAATCTTACTTCTGCTGAAACATGAAGCTCTCAGTGGCTGGTGAACTTAAACTCAGTCAAAAAATTTTTTAGCTAATCATTATCGCAACAAACTAGATCTTCCAATACTTTTGAATGGTAATGTACTTGATAAGACTTATCTTCTAGGATTAACTCTTACTTTTGATTTTTTTTGGAAACCATATATTAAATCAATTGCAAAACCAGTATCTGCTAAGGTTGCATCTCTTTATCCTTCTCGCCACTTTCTTATTCAGTATATTCTTATCACTTTAAATCTCTAATCTGTTCTTGTATAGAATACCTGGGGTTCTTGTATAGAATACCTGGGGAATTCTTTTATAGAATATCTGGGGCAGATCTTCTAATGATGCTCTTTGTCTTTCAGAGAAGGCGCTAATGCGCATTAAAAACGTATTTAAATCTGTTCTTGCAGCCAATCTGTAACCATTATTACATCCCCATGTCATTGCTCTACTTTCTCTTTTCTATAAATATTATAACAGGTGCTGCTCTAAAGAGTTAGCGTCTCTTGTGCCATATACTAACATTTAGACTCATATTACTTTTCATTCAATTAAAAAAATAAAATATCACATTGTAATGCTGCATCGCTTTTTCTTAAATAAAAATTAGGTCCCTTCTCATCATTATAGTAAGTCTTTCCTTTATTGTGAATGTTTTTGAAAAAATTTTATTTGAAAATTATTTTTCTGTTTGTTTTTTTTTCAGTTTTTTTTTTTGTTAAGGAAAAGAATGATATGGAGAAGGCTTAACTGTTTTAATGTAGTAAAATTTAGTTTTTACTTTTCAATTTTTTGTTTTTATGAATTGGAAAATTAGAAACATTTCTTTGTTAAAAAAAATTAATTAAAATTATAATAAAATAACTTAACTAAAACTAAAATAAAAAAATTAGATTAAAACTTACCTAAAATAAATAATAAACTATAACAATACGATTATTTAAATTACAGTGGGAATAAATAACTTTGAATTGTTTATCTTTACTAATTTTTTTATAATACAATATTTTGTTAAATCATTTTAAATAAAGTAACAACTTAAATCTTAACATTTTTTAATAAAAATGCAAATTTAAAATTTAAAAAAAAAAAAAAGATTCTTTACAATTTTTCGCAGTAACATAAAGAAAAGAAAAATAAATAATAACTTTCATAAAAAATTTGTTCTTTTTTTCTTCTTAACAAAATCTTTCTATATTTTCCAGCATATAAACTTTAATGATTCTTATATAAAGTTTATTAAAGAGACAACCATTGTTTAGAGAAGACTAAACTGGTTCTAAATTTGATTTTCTTTAAGTAAATTTATTATAGTAAAATCTTATATAATTAAATAATATAAAAAAAAAATTATAAAACTTTTATTGATACTTTAGTTAAATCATTTATCACTTTATTTAAAAGTAAATAATGGTAGTTTATTTAAAAGTAATTTTATTTATACAAAATAATATTATTTAAAAATATTATTGTTTTATAAATAAACTTTTAAATTGAATTTTTTTTTTCCTTATGATGAGACAAAATATTTAGATGATGAGACGCAATATTTAGTCAGAATTCTTCTTCAGTCTTTATACTTCATTATGTTTAACATAATTATTAAACAACTCTTTTTATTTATTTGCAGCCTAATAACTGTTAGTAACAGTTTTGAGTTATATTTTTTAACTTGTATAATTTTACTATCAATTTTTGCTACTTTAGATCAATTACTCAGAAAACTTAGTAAGGAAAGCTTATAATGAAAGTATGTTTGTATGGAAGCTTAAATTATGTTTAATCATATTACTTTCATTTTTACATTTTGATAGACTTATCAAGAGGGCTTTTGCTTGTCTTATTGCAGTAGAAGATGTCTTGAATCTTTAATATGAGAGATATTTCACCCTTTCAATTACTGAGACACTAAAGGAAGAGACAGCAAGTACAATGCTTCACAATATAGATAGTGAAAAGTTAATGAGTATTCTTAGTGATGCCAAAGGAAGATCGCCTAATGCAACAATGGGTTAAATTAGATTATCTTGATAGCCTAAATAAGTTATTTAAGAAAAGTTACTTATGTGGTCGATTCACATGGCTTGCAAAAAAAGAAAGATAAATCAACTGAACCATACTGTAATACAGTATGGTTCAGTTGATTTATCTTTCTTTATTTGCAAGCAATACACCAATACAGCAATACAGTATATTGAGAGCAGAAATTTCAGAAAGACAGTCATGCAAAAGGCAAAAAATAGATGTAAAAGAAAAAAGAAATTTAGAGAGAGACACACCTGCGTGAACTATCTTTAAATGAAATAAATTCATTTAAATCATAGAAAAAAAAATGAATTTTTACTAACACTTAGATGATTTAGAATGATCTGACTTATATGGTTTAACTTTACTGATGATCTGACTTGAATGATTTACTTTCTGAAATAATTGTTGGTAGAAAACTCTGCCATAAATGGTTTGATTCTGAAATACCAAGTCAGACATGTATGAATGTGTAAATAATTAAATACTTAATTATTAAGTATTTAATTTGTATAACAAATAAAATACTTAATAATTAAGTATTTAATTATTTACACATTCTTTAATTTGTATAACAAATAAAATACTTAATTATTAAGTATTTAATTTGTATAAAAATTAAAGAATGTATTGAAATAGTTTTCAAACAAAATATTGGATATTTTAAATAATATTTATATATATATATATATATATATATATATATATATATATATATATATATATATATATATATATATATATATATATATATATATATATATATATATATATATATATATATATATATATATATATATATATATATATATATATATATATATATATATATATATATATATATATATAGGTAATGTTGCAGAATAGTGGCGTAAAATAATTTTATTTTTTCGCTTGTTGTGAGAATTGCTCAAAGTGGTGACTTTTTAATATAAACATACGGAATATTTTAATATCTTTTTTAGATTTTTTTTTTAAAGCTTTTTTTCTATTATTTGATAGACTGCCTGCCCCAACCAAACCCTCCATCAATGTATTGGCACTTCTTTGTAGCAGCAGGCTATAAGATAGTCGATGTAGCAGCACTGCCTTGTAGCAGTAGGCTATAAGATAGTCGATGTATGTACTGAAGCCAATTAATATTAGTCTATATTAAAAAGTCACCACTTTGAGCCAGTCTCACAACAAGCTAAAAAATAAAATTATTTTACGCCACTATTCTGCAACATTACCATATATATATATATATATATATATATATATATATATATATATATATATATATATAATATATATATATATATATATATATATATAACGGATATAACTGTTTAATTTTTTTTCAAATAAAATGTTTCCTGTATCATAAATCGATGAACTTTTACCTAAAATCATGAAAAAAGGCCCAAATAGCTTTCTGCAACAAAAAAAGCTCACCCCCAAAATAAAAATTTGATTTACCATTTTTATACATTCATTTTTGACCGATGTTTTAATCTTAAGCTTCTTTCTCAGCTTAATTCTATTTATTTCATTATTTTGTTATGAATTTATAAATATAACGCCACACGTTACCATGGCAACGAAACGGCCGTGTGCCGGCAAATACTTGGAATTGTTATGTGATGACGTCATTGTGTTACCACGGTGATATAGACGACTGTAACAGACTGTAGAAGATTATAGAACTTAGTAGAACATTCTGGAAGCTCTAAATAATTATAAGCGAGCTGCTGTCAGAGCTCAGTGTTGATAATGTGAATAGTTCTATGAAGTACTCTGCGTGTAACTGAGCTAATAAGGAACTACTGTAGCGAACTAAAGACGCTGTAAGTGTACGAAGTATAAGTAGTTGTAGCATTATCGTTAGGATACGGACTGGATTATCGAACTGTTATCAACATTGACTGGATTATCGAACTATAATTGGATTACTATACAGTTAAAGTATTTTATTAATTAAACGACTTTATTAAACGGATATTTACGCTCAGCTATCCGTAAAGTCGTAACAATATTATATGATGTCTCACAAGAAAAGTCATACCACAGTAACAAAGAACAAGAAGACTTGGACTAAAAATTTGGTGAGATTTCAAGAGTCACACAGAAGAAGAGGAAGCGTGGCTGTAGAAGAACATTCACTCGATGAAAAATCCAGAATACCACTTCAATTGCAGATCGTAGGAAGATACCAGTTTCTCGGAGCATATGTTAAAGGAAGAAAAGAACGAATAGACCAAATTTCTAAGGAAATTACAAAATTGTGGGACAATAAACTGAATTTTCCACGTGTGTCTGATCAAGTGATAAGAGCAAAGCTTATGAAGGTGCTGAAGGTCTATGATGAATGTGTCAAGCGTGGAAAATATGATGTTCTCAATGCATTATTTGACATCACGAAAGTGAATGGCCAGTGGTTATCCTCGGAAGATAAACGTCTATACCACCTACAAAAAGAAAGTGAAAAGGACAGGTAGGGTATTCAACAGGACAAGTGGCAAGTAAAGAAACCATTCACCCTTCCAAGAGAAGGAAAGTCCAGTCTGGAACAGCAATACCTTCCACATCACAAGTCCTGTCTACCACAGACAGTGGTACTGAATCTGAAAGCTGCAAAAGTAAGAGTGAAGATGATGAAGACGACGACGGTGATAAAGACGATGATGAGGACACTCAGAAAAAAACTAGAAAGCACTACAAAAGTAAATTTGCTGTAAGTATGGTTACATCAAGTGGAGTTTCCACAAAGAAAGCTGCTAAAATAAGCAATGTATTATCACAACAAGGTATTGATATTCCAACTCCAAGTCAATCAGCAATTTACAAGTCCATATTCAAAGAGACAGGTAAATTAAAAAAAAAAATGATACAACAACTTAAAATGGAACAGTGGTCCTTACACTTTGACGGCAAACGAATAGATGATAAGGAATATCAGGTAGTTGTACTTCAGAATGAAAGAACTGACGTGAAACTTGATGCACTCGTTTAAAAGATGGCAAAGCTGAAACTGTTGCTGAAAAAATTGCCAAACTTATTGATGAATACAATTTGTGGAATTCAATTAAGATGATCATTACTGATACAACAAACGTCAATACTGGGAAGAGAAATGGAGTTGTTGTGAAGTTGCAACGTATGTTTAAATTAAAGGGTGTCACAATACCACAATTTATCGGTTGTCAGCATCACGTACTAGACAGGATTCTCCGTCTGGTGATGGACGAAGAACTTGGGGGTGATACCAAATCTCCAAACATTGAATACCCATTTGTGTCTGAACTGTTGAATAAGTATGATGAACTGAAGGATAAGTTTGTGAATGGAACTGTAGAAATTCTTGATAAATCAGGGTGGAGAGACGATATGAAGTTTTTGTACCATTTAACAAGAGTGTTTAGGTTCTATGAAGAACAAAGAAACTTCCCTCTGATTCACTTTCAGAACATTCCTAATATGAGCAATGCCAGATGGAACTCAAGAGCCATTCTCGCCATTCTGGCGTTCATTCTTATGCCTGAAGCGAGAAAGAATTTGGAGAAGGTTTGCAGGTTCATTTCATATGAGTGGGCAGAACATTGGTTTAGTAGTCAAAAGTACAATGACAATGACTTCAAGAATTTATCTGATGTATTGAAGCCTTACAAAAAGGCATTGCAGTCATTCAAAAATCACTGGAAGAAAGAGCCATCCGTCATCGACATACCACGAAGTAATCAGATAGCTGAACGTGCAATCAAGGTGATGCAAGACCTGTATGCTTCCTGCAGAAAGAAAGACAAACTGCAACTTCGATTCATTCTAAGTAATAAGCGCTAGACTCTTTATGAGACGTGAGCATCATGTGACCCATGTACTAAACACAGTAGGCCTATAGACACAGACAGTTATGTATATTGTTGTACTAGACGCTTTGATACTGTTAATTTTGTAATACTTGTATAATTATATATCACATAATGTTTTTTTGTTATATCACAGTACATGTTGCATAAATAAATAAAATAACAACAGGAGTATGACTCTTACAACATCTTCAGCCTTTAATATTCATTTACTGTACAAAAGTGTACCTATTGAAAATTCGATTTTTTGGTTTTGGGGTGACCTTTTTTCAAAATATGTCAAAATGAAACATCTATTCGTTCTTTTTACATAAAAGTTCATTGAATTACGATACAGGCCTAGTAGGTTGCAAAAAAGTCATATCCCTAATATATATATATATATAAATATACATATATATATATATATATATATATATATATATATATATATATATATATATATATATATATATATATATATATATATATATATATATATATATATATATATATATATATATATATATATATATAATATATATTATATATATAAAATATATTATATATAATATATTATATAAGTATATATATAAGTATATATATATATATATTATATATATATATATATATATATATATATATATATATATATATATATATATATATATATATATATATATATATATATATATATATATATATATATATATATATATATATATATATATATATATATATATATATATATATATATATATATATATATATATATATATATATATATATATATATATATATATATATATATATATATATATATATATATATATATATATATATATATATATATATATATATATATATATATATATATATATATATATATATATATATATATAATATAGGCTGAACGTCTCAAATACTTTATTCTAAATCACTACAGTTATTTGACTATAAAACAATGTCTCACCCATTTATTGACGTGCTGCGATTTATGCCTGTATATCTTACTGTATGTCCGAATTGTTATGCGGAAACTATTAAGAAACGTACGGAACTTGTTATGAGAAAGTTGTCGATTCTGGATATTGTAAAGTTTGTTAAAAATACAATTACATTTCTTGATATAGGCTGAACGTCTCAAATACTTTATTCTAAATCACTACAGTTATTTGACTATAAAACAATGTCTCACCCATTTATTGACGTGCTGCGATTTATGCCTGTATATCTTACTGTATGTCCGAATTGTTATGCGGAAACTATTAAGAGAGAAACGTCCGGAACTTGTTATGAGAAAGTTGTCGATTCTGGATATTGTAAAGTTTGTTAAAAATACAATTACATTTCTTGATCTGTTTAAACATAAACTAAAACTAATACTTTTAAATAATGATAAAATTAAAGATTATTTCTAATTTATTCAAGAAGTGATTGTTCCTCGCAGAGCTGAGGCTAAGCTACGTATAATACCTTTGTCCATCCCCGGCCGCATATTTTGAAACCCTATACAGGCTCAGAATAGGCAGAAAAATGAGCAATCTGATTCGCTGATTTTGAAAGAGAGGCAAGTGCGATTTTGTTGAAAAATAATTAAAATCAAAACAAACAGATTTTTGCAATAAATTTCGAAGTAATGATATACTAATTTTATCAATACAAGTCATGTGTTACTATCAACTTATTTAAAATGTTTCAAAATCTATATATACAAGAGAATTTTTACTCGTAAAAATCTCAATAAAGTTTATCTTGGTGATAAAAATTTTATCTATTGTTAATTTTAAGAAACGAAAAAAAAAATGTGTTAAAGTAAATTTGAAAAAATCTACAAATGTGTTTCTCTTAAAATATGCTCTTGGCCTTAAAGCATTCTTAAATACATAGCTTATATAAGTATGTTGTACGAGTCTAATAGTGAAGCACTTTTGCATACAAAGTTTATATGCAGTTTTACATGACTACTGGTGAAGAACTTTATTTATAAACTGTTTACATGTTTATTATAAAGAGTTGAAAATTAGAGTTTTTTTAAAAAGAATTTTTATTAACACTTAGATGATTTAGAATGATCTGACTTATATGGTTTAACTTTACTGATGATCTGACTTGAATGATTTACTTTCTAAATAATTGTTGGTAGAAAACTCTGCCATAAATGGTTTGATTCTGAAATACCAAGTCAGACATGTATGAATGTGTAAATAATTAAATACTTAATTATTAAGTATTTAATTTGTATAACAAATAAAATACTTAATAATTAAGTATTTAATTATTTACACATTCTTTAATTTGTATAACAAATAAAATACTTAATTATTAAGTATTTAATTTGTATAAAAATTAAAGAATGTATTGAAATAGTTTTCAAACAAAATATTGGATATTTTAAATAATATTTATATATATATATATATATATATATATATATATATATATATATATATATATATATATATATATATATATATATATATATATATAGGTATATATATATATATATAAATATATATATATATATATATATATATATATATATATATATATATATATATATATATATATATATATATATATATATATAAATATATATATATAGGTAATGTTGCAGAATAGTGGCGTAAAATAATTTTATTTTTTCGCTTGTTGTGAGAATTGCTCAAAGTGGTGACTTTTTAATATAAACATACGGAATATTTTAATATCTTTTTTTTAGATTTTTTTTTTTAAAGTTTTTTTTCTATTATTTGATAGACTGCCTGCCCAACCAAACCCTCCATCGATGTATTGGCACTTCTTTGTAGCAGCAGGCTATAAGATAGTCGATGTAGCAGCACTGCCTTGTAGCAGTAGGCTATAAGATAGTCGATGTATGTACTGAAGCCAATTAATATTAGTCTATATTAAAAAGTCACCACTTTGAGCAAGTCTCACAACAAGCTAAAAAATAAAATTATTTTACAACAGCCACTATTCTGCAACATTACCATATATATATATATATATATATATATATATATATATATATATATATATATATATATATATATATATATATATATATATAAATATACATATATATATATATATATATATATATATATATATATATATATATATATATATATAAATATACATATATATATATATATATATATATATATATATATATATATATATATAATATATATTATATATATAAAATATATTATATATATAATATATTATATATAAGTATATATATAAGTATATATATATATATATTTATATATATATATATATATATATATATATATATATATATATATATATATATATATATATATATCTATATATATATATATATATATATATATATATATATATATATATATATATATATATATATATATATATATATATATATATATATATATATATATATATATATATATATATATATATATATATATATATATATATATATATATATATATATATATATATATATATATATATATATATATATATATATATATATATATATATATATATATATATATATATATATATATATATATATATATATATATATAATATAGGCTGAACGTCTCAAATACTTTATTCTAAATCACTACAGTTATTTGACTATAAAACAATGTCTCACCCATTTATTGACGTGCTGCGATTTATGCCTGTATATCTTACTGTATGTCCGAATTGTTATGCGGAAACTATTAAGAGAGAAACGTCCGGAACTTGTTATGAGAAAGTTGTCGATTCTGGATATTGTAAAGTTTGTTAAAAATACAATTACATTTCTTGATATAGGCTGAACGTCTCAAATACTTTATTCTAAATCACTACAGTTATTTGACTATAAAACAATGTCTCACCCATTTATTGACGTGCTGCGATTTATGCCTGTATATCTTACTGTATGTCCGAATTGTTATGCGGAAACTATTAAGAGAGAAACGTCCGGAACTTGTTATGAGAAAGTTGTCGATTCTGGATATTGTAAAGTTTGTTAAAAATACAATTACATTTCTTGATCTGTTTAAACATAAACTAAAACTAATACTTTTAAATAATGATAAAATTAAAGATTATTTCTAATTTATTCAAGAAGTGATTGTTCCTCGCAGAGCTGAGGCTAAGCTACGTATAATACCTTTGTCCATCCCCGGCCGCATATTTTGAAACCCTATACAGGCTCAGAATAGGCAGAAAAATGAGCAATCTGATTCGCTGATTTTGAAAGAGAGGCAAGTGCGATTTTGTTGAAAAATAATTAAAATCAAAACAAACAGATTTTTGCAATAAATTTCGAAGTAATGATATACTAATTTTATCAATACAAGTCATGTGTTACTATCAACTTATTTAAAATGTTTCAAAATCTATATATACAAGAGAACTTTTACTCGTAAAAATTCAATAAAGTTTATCTTGGTGATAAAAATTTTATCTATTGTTAATTTTAAGAAACGAAAAAAAAAAATGTGTTAAAGTAAATTTGAAAAAATCTACAAATGTGTTTCTCTTTAAATATACTCTGGCCTTAAAGCATTCTTAAATACATAGCTTATATAAGTATGTTGTACGAGTCTAATAGTGAAGCACTTTTGCATACAAAGTTTATATGCAGTTTTACATGACTACTGGTGAAGAACTTTATTTATAAACTGTTTACATGTTTATTATAAAGAGTTAAAAATTAGAGTTTTTTTAAAAAGAAAATTTGTACTAAGTGCAAAACTAGCTTACATGTTCCATGCCAATATATGAGCTCTGGAGATTTTGTTTTCATGCTTTGTTTCAACCATAGTTTGGAGGAGGCTGATATATTTTTTTATTACGTAACTTTAATAAAACATCGTGTTAAACCATTTAAAACTTTTTTTAAATTTTGGCAAGCTACATTAAGTTATAAAATATTTGAAAATTTAACAAAAGAAGCGATATTTATGTTTGTCTACAAAACATTAATTTCTGTACAGTTACATATAAACACTGACATTAAAAGCAAGAAAAAGTATTGAAGTCAAATAAGTTAACCAAATAAAAGTGGATTATGGCATAAATATAAGTGGATTATTGCAAATGATTGTGGCATTTTTTGTATTGTATTAATTGAAAAAAAAAAGATTTAAAAAACTAAACTAAGTGGTTAAAGTCAAACATTTTAATGAAAAAAGAGTAATAAAAAAAAGAAAATAAAATTATCAAAAAAAAGAACTAAATAAGTTGTCATGCTATGAATATTTTTGCTATTATAAAATGTGTTTTTTATGTATAAACTCTTGAAATATTTCACTTGAATTTGCATGTGTGCAATCTTTCTACAAGATTTCTAAATGTTTAATTTCTTACAAGATTTCTAAATGTGTTTCTCATCAAATATAATGTCTGTGTTTTATAAAGCATGCTCGATACAAAGTTTATATGCAATTGCACCAGACTACTGGTAAAGTACTTAAATATGCAAAGTATAAACTTTAAGCTGAGGCAGAGGTTGTTCTAAGCTCGTTACTGCATCTTTATACCAACTTGTTAATTATAAACAGTTTAACATTTAAAATTTTGGAAAAAAGAAAATTTTTACAAATGTTTTGCCAAACTTGCTTACATGTTCCATATAAATCTAATAACTCTGAAGAAGTTACTGTTCAACCTAAATTTTGAGAAGGTTGATAAATAGTACATCAATATTTTTCTTTATATATATTATATAGAATGAAAATTGCGTATTAATCTAATGGAAATAATTTGAATAATAAATTGGATAATAATCTATTGGAAAATTTAACAAAAAAAAAGTGATATTTGTTTTCTCACTGAACATTAAAACTTTACTGAGTATTAAAGTCAAAAAATTTAACCAAATAAAGGTGAACTATGGCAATTTTTGTAATAAAAATAACTTCATCAAAATTAGCTTTTACATTTGAAGAAAGCAAGGTTTCAAAAAAATTATTAATATTACATCAAAATAAAACATGACGCATCTCTGTTTTTATATTAATAAACAAGAGATATTCACAGAAATTTAAAAAAGAACACTTGTTTTTATTGGTTATACAAAAAAATAAATAATGAAACTATTCATAAAATTTGTAAATATGGAGTAAATTTTATTTAAGGTTTTTTTTCTAATTTTTTTAGAGCAGACATATTTTCTTTTTCTTCTGGAGTATATAATGTAAAATAAATTATTAGCGTTATAAATATATAAAATTTATCAAAGTTAGCTACTTAAGTTGATATTACTTACCATCAGTTGCTATTAAAGGATACACATTTTATATTAATTATAGAATACAATAACGAGTATTTTGTTCAGGTTAAAATTATATATCAACAAACATGTATTGAGTTTTGAAATTGAAATAAACAACAACATGAACTTGCATGTTTGCAATTTTTCTTGTTTCTACCTTTTTACACTTAGTTTTTCATAAAGGTGTGGTAAGTTGAGAGTTATTGCTTTTGGTAATCAGTTTACTATATCAAAATACACTTGTGAACATCAGGTTATAGATTTTTTCTAATAGCTTATTATGCTACAATGCTTTGTGATCTTTTATTACTATACATTACCAAAGGATATCTAAATTCCCTCTTGCTTACAATTGCTTTTAATTTAAGAGTGTTGCAAATCATCTGGGCTATAACAACCAATAAGCAATATTCTCAAACTTTTTTTAGTGTTGTATATAATTTATATATGGGAGTAATAAGTGTAAAGTTCGAAAAGAAATTTATTAGGCTATTTTTTCAAAATACTTTTCTTGCTAAATGATCGGATAAATGGGAACTTAATTTGAAAAAAATTATACCAGATTTAATAATTGTCTATTGATATTAGTAAGTAAATTTTAAAACTGTTTTAAAAAATCTATCGTATGAGAATCACAGCATAGTCAAGTTTTACCATCTGGTTTATAGTTTGTTACAATGGTTGTCTTTTTTATATCTTAGAATTATAAAAACAATTAGAAAAACAAACTAATTTTTTTAAATCTTTATTTTTAAGAAAAAATTCTGAAAATCACGGGTGTTTTGAGTTAAGAGGGTTTGTATAAGTATTTGTACTATATTGCACAAAATTGGATAGAAAAATCATACTTTTTTTTACTATTATTATTTGGTTTTTTATGAAATTACTTAAATTCACTTTTATATATTCAATACGTTTTTTGACATGTTTTGATTTAAACGCGCAAAAGCCTCTCTTTCAAAATCAGCGAATCAGATTGCGCATATCTCTTCCTATTCTGAGTCTGTATAGGGTTTCAAAATATGCTCCCCGGCCTCCATTTTTCTTCTCCTTCCTAACCCATTCCTTACTTTTGAAAAAAAGTTATTTTTTCTAAAGGTCTTTTTTTTTAATGAAGATATAGAGATATTTTTAGATATATAGGAATTTTTATTAGAAATTGACGATTATGCCCCTCCACCTTAAAACCGGAGTCCTCGTTGAAATACTCAGTACTTTAGTATTTTATACAAAAGATAAGTAAAGAACTTAATATTAACAAAGGGTAACCTTTAGTAAAAATAACCTTTATTTTAGATTATATTTTTTTAACTCTTAAAGGAAAAGAAAACTTGTTAAAAATACTTTTTTTTTTTTTTAAAAAAAGTTCCTAAAATTCTTGAATTTAAGACTATTATGGTTTTTTAAATCATTTATATGGTAAATATATACTTTATGAAGTATATATTTACCATATAAACTGATATTTATATTACCATGTAAAGAATATATATATATATATATATATATATATATATATATATATATATATATATATATATATATATTGTTTTTTTTTTATGTAAAGTGTCAAACTCTTTGCTTTTGATTGTTGCAATACTGACAAGCCTCCTTAGAAATAGGGGCAAAAAGAGGTAGTGTTTCCCCTCCACCTCTTGGGATATATATCTCTTTTAAGACAAGTATTAATATATACCAATAATATTTTTATATTAGTGCAGAACATAGTTTTAGTTTTACGTTATAGTCTCCCTTTGATACTAGAAGAGATGTCTCTTTTTATCCTTTCCTTTTTGCAACTAAGGGATAAACAGGAAAATTTCGTACGTTTTTACAAGAACTTTTCAAAATATTATGTTACATTAACAAGTTGTTTAGAAGTTCTAAAACGGAGTAATTGTAAAGCTTACATTGTAGTTTATACTCTTGTATCTGTTAAATTATTATAACTGATCAATCCCAGCAAGCACATAACGTTATTTCAATGTTGATTGTGTTTTTTTTTTGTTTTTTTCTTTTTTTTGGTGCCCCAAGAAGTCCTTACGGTCTTATCACAGAGCACCGCTTTTGAGCATTTAATTGGAAGTTCACGCCTCCTTCTTAACCGATGTCGCAAAACTTGCCCAGAGGTGGGGTTTGAACCACGAATCCTTTGTTTCTGAGGCAAGTGCGGTACCACTGCGCCACGGTTGCTCAAATATGTTGATATATGGTTAAAAAATAATCTAAGAAATCAACGTCATTTCAACGCAAGTTCAACTTTAAAAGTAAACGTTAAAAATTTCAACGTTATTTCAAAGTTTACTTTAAGTTTATTTTAAACGTCGAAAATAAATTAAAGTTTGCCAACATACTAATATTTTAGTATCGGTTCTGATTTAAAACAAAATTTATTATTAGACATGGATTTGCGCGTGAAAAAAGTTCTTTGAAAACTTTAATAAAAGTATTAATGTAATAAAAGTAAAAACATTAAAAACTTTTGTGCTATGAAACTTACGATGTGTAATTTAATAAAAATTATAAAAATTAATAAGACTTTGAATTATACACGCGTTTTTTTGAAAGTCTTTTTACATTGTGTACTATACTTTAAATTGCATATTTTAGGTACGTGTTTTTTTAGCTTTTATGGCACCAATTTAAAGTTAAAATATGTGACCACTTTTTAACAGCCTTCTCGAAGTAGATGTTGTGTGGATGTATTTTGTTGTCCAAACTTTATTTCGAAAGTAGGGTGTTTTAAGTTTGTTTTATTTTGTGATTTTTTTACAAGTCTCAACGTTTTTAATGATTTCATTGGTATTGAAAACTTCGCTTCTATTTTTGAACTGCATTTGTGTTGAAAGCATGTTGATTTATTTTTGCAACATTTCATTTAATTTTATAAAACAGTTTCTTATGTACCTGAAAAATTTCATCAAAAAATATTATCACGTTCATGCCCTATTTTGTCACGCAATGAATGCTACCAAATATTTTGTTTCCAACTTTGTTTATGGAAACTTGGGTTTGAATCACAATTATAATGAGCACATAATGACTGTATTTGATATATACTTAAAATAGAGTTATATATTATTTATAGTATATAGTTATATATTATGATATTATTTAATATAATTTTAACGAATATATAGTAACTGTGATAACAATATAATAAATAAATCATAAATATTACTAAATATTAAAGTATTGTTTTTTTTTTTTCTTTTTTTTAATATTTTTCAGAAAAATAAAATTGATTATGAGATGATCTATTTGAATAATTGTAGAAACTTTTTTTAGTACACCATGAGCCCCAAAAAGAGTCACAGTGTATTTTATGGTAAAGCTAAAAATTATTGCTTGCAACTAACAATTGCCTGCTCAATTAACCAATGACTTTAGAAAAGGCTTGTATTGTATATAATCATAACCAACAGTGAATTGTTTAAAATAACTTCTAAACTAGTCAATAACCTTTTCAGCTATAAAGTTTATCAAAATCAGATTATGCATCAATGGTCAATATATTCAAATTTCCTGCATTATTTTTTAGAAAGAATTTTAAACATTTGATTGATATCTGCAACTAGTTCCTTGTATTCTAAACAACAAAACCTGCTACAACAGTTTCAATGCAGTTAACCACAACTTCAACTAACACAGTTTCGTTTTTGTTATTGCCATTTTCTCTACTTGCCCGGCTCTAATGGCCTCTTGTGATGAACCAAAACCATCCAGGTTGAGATCCTACCAGTTGAGTCCCAGAAAAAATGTTTTGAGAAAGAGGTCAGCCATTTTGGTAAATAAAGTGGCTATTAAGAAACAAAAGCATAATGAGAAAAATTTAGGAGATAAAGCAAAAGCAAGGCCATATAGATTCAAATATGTTAATCAAGTTATTGTTCGCAAGATTAAGACGATCTCTCAGCTTTGAAAAAAACTAAAAGAAAAGCACTAAAATCTACCGCTAAAGAAACTTCAAAACGAAGCTTTTTGTTTAAAGCAACAGTTAACATTTACGCAGAGCAAGTTATCAAAAATTTATGTAATTTCAACAGCTTGCTGGTAAAAATCTGAGATTTTTGTACAGCAAAATGATAAACTGATTTTACAGGAGTAGACGGATCAAACGCAATTTTAAAATTCAAAAATTTTAAACAAATTAACTTTAATCCTTTATATACATTTTCTGGTGAAAACGTGCGTCACTTTTTAAAAAACATTGATCCTGACGTAAACATTCTTGACAATTATTCCTTAGAAACTAACTATTTTAAAGTTTATGAGGTTACAAGTATTCTAAATAAATCACTACATAGCATGTCATTAATAAATATAAATATTAGAAGCATGAGCAAAAGCATTGAAAATCTAAAATTAATGCTAAACAATATGAATTTTCAATTCAGTATAATCTGTCTTACAGAATCCTGATGTCAGAGTGAAGATATGAGTAACACTAATTTGAATTTAACAGATTAAGTCTTTTCACCAACCAAGAAAAAATGGTATTGGTGGAGGCGTATGCATATTTATTCACAACTCGATGACGTGTAAAAAAAAGATAGCCGAAGTGTGAATAACTCGAATTGTGAATAATTTACTATAGGAGAGAGTTAAACGAAAAGTAAAAAAAATTCGTTTATAACAGCTTTATATCGACCACCCGATGGCAATTACAACTAATTTGAAAGTTAAGTTTCAAATTTTCCTGTGTTCCAACAACAAATACTAAATGCTGTATAATTAAAAAATCCATAACAGTATACATAGGACATGTAAACAAAGACTCGATTGCGATCTTTAGACAGCTTTTGCATGAAATCAATTGGGAGTTATTGAATTATTGCAATGACGTACATTTCGCGCATACGATTTCTTTATCCGTGTCTTTACAAGGCTAAACGACAAAGTTTTTCCTAAAATTCAGAAAGTTGTATAATCCAAAAGTGTGCATAGCCCGTGGATGATTAAAGATCTTTTAAAATCATCAAAAAAAAAAAGCTTTACAAAAAATTTTTAAAAAACAAAAACTATGAAAATGAAACTAAATATAAAAAATACAAAAATTATTTCGAAAAAATAAAAAAGCAATCTAAAAAAAACTTCATTTTGATCTTCTCCAGAAATCATTTGGAAACGCTAAAAAAACTTGGACAATAATAAAAAAAAAGGACAGGGAAAACAAAAATTACATCTAGCAACCTCCCTAATCCACTAAAAACTGATAAAGGTGAAATTTTTAATAAAAAAAAATTACTCAGAGACTGAATAAATTTTTTATAAATGTTGGGGAAAATTTAGCCAAAGAAATCTCTCCAAGTAGCAAAACATTCCAGTCTTTTTTGAAAAAATCAGATTTTATTATGGACTATTGGGAACTTTCCATTAAAGAACTTTGTTTAGCTTTTGACTTTCTCGAGAAATAAAAGTCCAGGTCTTGATGAAATTAATGCAAATGTTTTGAAAAGTGTCTTTGATATTATTGAGTTGCCTCTTTTCATTATTTTTAAACTTTCATTAAAAAGCGGGGACTTTTGATCAATTAAAACTTGCTAAAATAATTTCATTTTATAAAAACGGCAACGATTCTTGAGAATCAAACTACAGACCTATCTCAATTCTTTCCTGTTTTTCAATGGTTCTCGAACGTATTATGTATAATAGAATACATAATTTCATTGATAAAAACAAAATTTTATATGCTAAACAGTTTGGGTTCTGGAGAAATCATTGCACTGAGTGTGCAGTGATGGATTTGGCTAGCAATATTTTGAAAGGATTTGATGACAATAATTATACACTTGGAGTTTTTGTTGATTTATCGAAGACATTCAACGCTGTCGATCACCAATCCTCCTCTATAAAATAAAAAGTTATGGAATTCAAAGTTCTAATATAAAATGGCTGCAGTCTTATCTACAAAATTGTAAACAATGTGTGACGTATGATTTAACTTGTACGCAGTTAGTAGTTATTGGTTGTGGTGTCCCTCATTAAATCTCAGTGCCTGTCTATTTCTCTTATATATTAATGACATCCACCTATCCTCTAAGTTACTTAATTTGTTTTTTTGCTGATGTTACTGTTGATACAAATACTTTTTTCGGGATCTAATTTAAAATTTGTTTTTTCTACTGTAAACACAGAGCTAATAAATCTCAATGACTGGTTTAAAGTCAATAAACTGTCCGTAAACAAAACAACAAACAAAAACAAAACAAAAAAAAAACTTAAACAAAACAAAAAAAAAATACATTCTGTTCATGAAATCTTCGAAAACCGATAACATACCCCTGAAACTTTTTTATTTATTTATAAACAACATTAAAGTAAAAAGAGTTCATTCAATGAAAATCCTGGGCATAATATTTGACGATCATTTAAATTGGAAAAATCATATCCAATTAGTGGAAAACAACATTTCAAAAGCTCTTGGGATCGTTTTCAAAACGAAGCACCTTTTGAATATAATGTACTTAAAAAGCTTGTACTTTTCATTTATTCATAGCCACATTAGCTATTGCAATATGGCCTAATTGTTCATCATCTTTAAAAAAAATTATAACAAAAAAAAAGCAAGCGAGCCGGTTAATTTTGAATGCAGGTAGATATGCATGTATATATATATATATATATATATATATATATATATATATATATATATATATATATATATATATATATATATATATATATATATATATATATATATATATATATATATATATATATATATATATATATATATATATATATATATATATATATATATATATATATATATATATATATATATATATATATATATATATATATATATATATATATATATATATATATATATATATATATATATATATATATATATATAGGCCCGGTTTTAAGCGTAGGCGACGTCGGCGACACTTTTCTAGAGCGGCATTTTCTTAATTTATTTTGTGTTTACCCAAAAAAAAAAAATTTTTAAATTTTTTTTTTGTAACAAGAAATTATTTTATTTTTTTTAAAAATTTCCAAGTTTTTCTACGTACTCACTCCATTTTTATAATTTAAAGTTATGGATTTTGTAGATTATAACATTTCCTATTTGTCCACAAATTTTTTGCTTAGGCGGCGTTGTATTTTACGGGAACTTTCCGAATACATACTAATTTTTTCAAATAAATAATATAGTAATAAAAGCGTTTGTTTGTATACATGTTTTACATTTGGGATTTGGCGAAGAAGAAACAGTAAAAAAAAGTTTCTTTTTTCTTTTTCAGGGATGGATGTTAGCAAACCGCCAAATATACAAACAAACGAATTCTATTGGTTCATAAAATACGCTGACTAAGCAAATTAAAGTTCCAGAATATTCCTAAGAAACTTTCTTAAAAAGTTTATTGAAGTTATCTTTGAGATGTCTATTGTAAATTGTTATAAAAGTGTATTATTAAACGAACTTTAACTTTGAAAAAAAAAAAAATTATTATACCCTTTTATAAATTGAATAATATTTGTCTAACAATAATTTTTATAAGTAAGTAGTTAAAGTTTGTTTTTCGTTTTCTTTTTCATGTATTTGAATAAACTTATTATTATTATTATTATTATTATTATTATTAAATATAAAAATTTAGGTATCAATGTATCAATGCTATATTTTTTTTAAGTTTAAATTCTTTAAACGATACAATATAATGGACCGTGGTAAGAGACAGCGCTTGTCTGGGTCACAATACAAGAAAATTAGGCTTCAACGTGAAGCAAATTCTGCCAAACAGAAGAATGCTTTGTTGCACTTTTTGAGCAGGTCATCAAGCGAAAAAGCACTGGCACCTATAGTAGCTTCAACTTCAAACCAAAATGAAGTTGAAATTGAAATCGAAAGCGGTGGAGAAATAGAATATGCGGATAGTGTTAGTGTTAATGAATATAGAAATTCTGGAAATGATATAACTGCTAAAGACTTGGACAGTTCTCAATTTGATTAATATTTGGATTGCGCCTATTCGTGTTTGTAATAAAGACCACGGTAAGTTGAAAACTGTCTAACTTAGACTAGTGCATCCTGTAACAAGTATGCACCAGTAATCTAACTAAAGTAGTATGTCTAAGTAAAATATCTAGGAAAAATTAGGGAAGGAAAAAACTAGAAGTTAGGTAGTGCAAACAAAGACAGGACACATAATAGTAATAATAATAAATGTATATCAATAAATAGATAAAAAAGGTTACAAATGGTCGGAAAGCTTTAGTACCGTAGGATTAGTGTAGGAAGAAGTCGTTGCTCAGTGAAACCGCAGCTCCCCTGAAAGAGGAACGAGAATATATTTTTGTATAAGTTCGTACACGAACAGGGCTCGTGTACTGGTTGGAACACTTTGAGCCGTAATAGCCTGAGAGAAGTACGGAAGAATTAACTAGTAAGATTAAGTGTTAGTATCAGATTACTAAAATTTGGTCAGATGTCCAGTAAAAAACTAAAGCTTATGTAGAAGAAGTAGGTACGCGTATTCCTTTCTATTTTACAACTGTCTAAGTAAAGTCTTTTGTATTATATAGGTTCGCGTATAATTGAATATATTGCGTTATAAAAGTCTAACCAGTTGAAATTTGTCGTTTTATTCAAGAACCGCCCTTCTTGACATCATGATCTTGGGTTAGAGAATCTAGCCAACTTGAATTTGTCGTTTTATTTAAGATTTACCCCTGGTAACCTCGCTTAAAAATTATCCTTTTTACTTTTAGTATAATGATACTGGGTTAAGAAATCTACCTAATTGAAATTTGTCGTTTCGTTAATAGTTATTCCGTTGCGATCTTGTCCGAAAGAATTAACTTTTGACAATGTGATTTTGTGTTTAAAAATCTAACCAGTAGAAATTTGTCGTTTTAATCAAGAGTCGCCCCTCTTGACATCATGATCTTGGGTTTAGAAATCTAGCCTATTGGAATTTGTCGTTTTGTTCATCATTATTCTATAGCAATCTGGCCTGAGAAATTTAACTGCTGACATTGTGATTTTGCGTTAAAGAGTCTAATCTTGGGTTGAGGAATATAGTCCACTGGAATTTGTCGTTTTTATTTAAGACTTCTTCTTGGTACCCTTGCCTAAAAATTATCGTTTTCATTTTTAACACCATGATTTTTGGGTTGAGAAATCGAACCAATCGGAATTTGTCGTTTTCTTTATCGTTATTCTATTGTGATCTAGCCCGAAAGAATTAAATTTTGTGTTAAAAAGTCTAACCAGTAGAAATTTGTCGTTTTATTCAAAAATCGCCCCTCTTGACATCATGATCTTGGGTTAGAGAATCTAGCCAACTTGAATTTGTCCTTTTATCTAAGATTTCTCCCTGGTAACCTAGCCTAAAAATTATCCTTTTTACTTTTAGTATCATGATTCTGGGTTATGAGATCTATCTAATTGGAATATGTCGTTTTGTTTATAGTTATACCGTTGCAATCTTGCCCGAAAGAATTAACATTTGACAATGTGATTCTGTGTTAAAAAATCTAACCAGTAGAAATTTGTCGTTTTATTCAAGAGTCGCCCCTCTTGACATCATGATCTTGGGTTAAGGAATCTAGCCAACCTGAATTTCTCGTTTTGTTCATCATTATTCTATAGCGATCTGGCCTGAGATATTTAACTGCTGACATTGTGATTTTGCGTTAAAAAGTCTAATGTTGAGTTGAGGAATCTAGTCCACTGGAATTTGTCGTTTTTATTTCAGACTTCTTCTTGGTACCCTTGCCTAAAAATAATCGTTTTTATTTCTAACACCATGATCTTGGGTTGAGAACTCTAGTCAATTGGAATTTGTCGCTTTCTTTATAGTTATTCCATTGTGATCTAGCCCGAGAGAATTAAATTTTGTGTTAAAAAGTCTAACCAGTAGGAATTTGTCGTTTTATTCAAGTATCGCCCCTCTTGACATCATGATCTTGGGTTAAGAAATCTAGCTTATGGAAAATTGTCATTTCGTTCATAATTGTTCTATAGCAATCTGGCCTGAGAGATTTAGCTTCTGACATTGTGGTTATGCGTTAAAAAGTCTAATCTTGGGTTAGGGAATCCAGCCCAATGGAACTTGTCGTTTTTATTTAAGACTTCTTCTCGGTACCCTTGCCCCAAAATTATCATTTTTATTTTTAACACCATGACTTTGGGTTAAGAAGTCTAGCCAATTGGAATTTTTTGTTTTCTTTATAGTTATTTCATTGTGATCTAGCCTGAAAGAATGAACTTTTGTGTTAAAAAGTCTAACCAGTAGAAATTTGTCGTTTTATTCAAGAGTCGCCCCTCTTGACATCATGATCTTGGGTTAAGAAATCTAGCCCAATGAAATTTGTCGTTTTATTTAAGACTTCTCGTTGGTAACCTTGCCTTAAAAATATCAATTTTATTTTTAACACCATGATTCTAGGTTAAGGAATCTAGCCAGTTGGAATTTGTCGTTTTGTTTAGAGCTATACTATTGTGATCTAGCCTAAAAAAAAAAAAATTTTTTACTTTCGACATTGTGATCTTGTACTAAAAAGTCTAACCAGTAGGAATTTGTCGTTTTGTTCAAGAATCGCCCCTCTTGACATCATGATCTTGGGTTAAGAAATCTTGCCTATGGGAATTTGTCATTTTGTTCATAATAGTTCTATTGCAATCTGGCCTGAGAGATTTAGCTTCCGACATTGTGATTATGCGTTAGAAAGTCTAATCTTGGGTTAGGGAATCCAGCCCAATGGAATTTGTCGTTTTTATTAAAGACTTCTTCTTGGTACCCTTGCCCCAAAATTATCATCTTTATTTTTAATACCATCATTTTGGGTTAAGAAATCTAGCCAATTGGAATTTGTCGTTTTCTTTATAGTTATTCCATTGTGATCTAGCCTGAAAGATTTCACTATTGACATTGTGATTTTGCGTTAAATGGTCTAATCAGTAGGAATTTGTCGTTTTATTCAAGCTCCGCCCCTCTTATCATTATAATCTTGGGTTTAGAAATCTAGCCTATTGGAATTTGTCGTTTTATTTAAGACCTCTACGTTGCTATCTCGCTTTAACTCTAACTTATAAATATAACTTTTGAAGTCGTTATTTTGCGTTAAGAAGTCCAATCTGTAGGAATATGCCGTTTTATATAAAATTAGAGGAAAAAGAGAAAATGTCTTGGTCGGACGTGGGACTTGAACCCAGAACTGTGAAAACTATGTCGGTGCGAAGGTATATCGCTAACCGTTTGAGCTATGCAACTAGGCGGTGTTTGTAAACTCTTAGAATATATATCTATCAAAATAACATTAAATCACATAAGATGGTAGAGAAAGAGAAAAGTCAGTGTAAACCTTGCACGCAAGCGCATATCATACAATATCATAAACAAAACAAATATATTTAAATGAAAGAACAATTATCGTAAAATAGTAAAATTATTATAAATACACAAATGAGACGTGGTTTGTGCGAGTCAGGGCTCTGGTGTTTAAAAGTACAATCATAATTAAGTAGTGGTATTACCTGTGACGCCCTCCTCAGAACCATGCATGTGTCACAGATGACGTTTCGGGCAGCAATAGTATCATAAACATAACGCCAATCGTCAAAGGCGTATCATCGTTTTTAATACTACTACCCATGATTTACGTCATGCAAGTCCTATCGCGATAGTTATGACCTCACTACCAGAAAAGCCAATTCCTTACCATATCCCTAATTTTATATAACACCAGTGTCCTCCGATATTAGTGGCATGGCGAATGAGTTAGGGTGTATTGTATGGGTATTGTGATTCTAAATATGTTACAGACATATCTAGAATTAGTATACGCATATATCTATAAATATATATATATATATATACATATACATACGTGCCTATACATAAGAGCTTTCCTATGTATGCTGGTATTCACAAACAACCATAATAAATGAAAAACCATCATCCGTATAGTATATAAACATGAGGATGAGAAATAAAAAAGTAATAATTGGACTCACCATCTGTGTCTGGATCAATCGGCTCGCAGGGTACGAATACTTAGGTAGTGCAGACAAAACAACAACACGTTGGTCGTAAAGAGCAGTTACAGAAAAGTTGATATTAGGCGAAAAATGTTAAGACTCCATCAAATTATGTTAGTAGATACACTTTTACGTTAATACGCACATAAATATATATAAAACAATGTGTGATCAAAACCTAACGTGTTCTACTATTAGAAGTGGCGCGAAGACGTGGATAGATTTTGTTATACAAGTTTTTTATTATAATTAGGTCCCTCGGGGGATTAGAATGAATGAGAATAAAAGGAAAATTTAATATGAGCATAAAACGGAGATAATCGAGTGAAATAATGTCTTGCTAAGTATCGAGATCTAATCAGTTTTGAGTTTTGGTGAAGTGTTATAATGTTGCTATGGTAACCCAACTAGTGATTATCGTTGCCCTTAGTTCTACATGGAATTTTTCGTGGATTTTTCCGTGGATTTGTTCATTCTCCAACCAGAACTTAATATCATATAATTGGTTGCTTGGACAGTTCTCAATTTGATTAATATTTGGATTGCGCCTATTCGTGTTTGTAATAAAGACCACGGTAAGTTGAAAACTGTCTAACTTAGACTAGTGCATCCTGTAACAAGTATGCACCAGTAATCTAACTAAAGTAGTATGTCTAAGTAAAATATCTAGGAAAAATTAGGGAAGGAAAAAACTAGAAGTTAGGTAGTGCAAACAAAGACAGGACACATAATAGTAATAATAATAAATGTATATCAATAAATAGATAAAAAAGGTTACAAATGGTCGGAAAGCTTTAGTACCGTAGGATTAGTGTAGGAAGAAGTCGTTGCTCAGTGAAACCGCAGCTCCCCTGAAAGAGGAACGAGAATATATTTTTGTATAAGTTCGTACACGAACAGGGCTCGTGTACTGGTTGGAACACTTTGAGCCGTAATAGCCTGAGAGAAGTACGGAAGAATTAACTAGTAAGATTAAGTGTTAGTATCAGATTACTAAAATTTGGACAGATGTCCAGTAAAAAACTAAAGCTTATGTAGAAGAAGTAGGTACGCGTATTCCTTTCTATTTTACAACTGTCTAAGTAAAGTCTTTTGTATTATATAGGTTCGCGTATAATTGAATATATTGCGTTATAAAAGTCTAACCAGTTGAAATTTGTCGTTTTATTCAAGAACCGCCCTTCTTGACATCATGATCTTGGGTTAGAGAATCTAGCCAACTTGAATTTGTCGTTTTATTTAAGATTTACCCCTGGTAACCTCGCTTAAAAATTATCCTTTTTACTTTTAGTATAATGATACTGGGTTAAGAAATCTACCTAATTGAAATTTGTCGTTTCGTTAATAGTTATTCCGTTGCGATCTTGTCCGAAAGAATTAACTTTTGACAATGTGATTTTGTGTTTAAAAATCTAACCAGTAGAAATTTGTCGTTTTAATCAAGAGTCGCCCCTCTTGACATCATGATCTTGGGTTTAGAAATCTAGCCTATTGGAATTTGTCGTTTTGTTCATCATTATTCTATAGCAATCTGGCCTGAGAAATTTAACTGCTGACATTGTGATTTTGCGTTAAAGAGTCTAATCTTGGGTTGAGGAATATAGTCCACTGGAATTTGTCGTTTTTATTTAAGACTTCTTCTTGGTACCCTTGCCTAAAAATTATCGTTTTCATTTTTAACACCATGATTTTTGGGTTGAGAAATCGAACCAATCGGAATTTGTCGTTTTCTTTATCGTTATTCTATTGTGATCTAGCCCGAAAGAATTAAATTTTGTGTTAAAAAGTCTAACCAGTAGAAATTTGTCGTTTTATTCAAAAATCGCCCCTCTTGACATCATGATCTTGGGTTAGAGAATCTAGCCAACTTGAATTTGTCCTTTTATCTAAGATTTCTCCCTGGTAACCTAGCCTAAAAATTATCCTTTTTACTTTTAGTATCATGATTCTGGGTTATGAGATCTATCTAATTGGAATATGTCGTTTTGTTTATAGTTATACCGTTGCAATCTTGCCCGAAAGAATTAACATTTGACAATGTGATTCTGTGTTAAAAAATCTAACCAGTAGAAATTTGTCGTTTTATTCAAGAGTCGCCCCTCTTGACATCATGATCTTGGGTTAAGGAATCTAGCCAACCTGAATTTCTCGTTTTGTTCATCATTATTCTATAGCGATCTGGCCTGAGATATTTAACTGCTGACATTGTGATTTTGCGTTAAAAAGTCTAATGTTGAGTTGAGGAATCTAGTCCACTGGAATTTGTCGTTTTTATTTCAGACTTCTTCTTGGTACCCTTGCCTAAAAATAATCGTTTTTATTTCTAACACCATGATCTTGGGTTGAGAACTCTAGTCAATTGGAATTTGTCGCTTTCTTTATAGTTATTCCATTGTGATCTAGCCCGAGAGAATTAAATTTTGTGTTAAAAAGTCTAACCAGTAGGAATTTGTCGTTTTATTCAAGTATCGCCCCTCTTGACATCATGATCTTGGGTTAAGAAATCTAGCTTATGGAAAATTGTCATTTCGTTCATAATTGTTCTATAGCAATCTGGCCTGAGAGATTTAGCTTCTGACATTGTGGTTATGCGTTAAAAAGTCTAATCT
Source organism: Hydra vulgaris (assembly GCF_038396675.1). NCBI lineage: Eukaryota > Metazoa > Cnidaria > Hydrozoa > Anthoathecata > Hydridae > Hydra > Hydra vulgaris. The sequence continues at coordinate 8,094,831 of NC_088921.1, read as the reverse complement.
TGGGTTAGGGAATCCAGCCCAATGGAACTTGTCGTTTTTATTTAAGACTTCTTCTCGGTACCCTTGCCCCAAAATTATCATTTTTATTTTTAACACCATGACTTTGGGTTAAGAAGTCTAGCCAATTGGAATTTTTTGTTTTCTTTATAGTTATTTCATTGTGATCTAGCCTGAAAGAATGAACTTTTGTGTTAAAAAGTCTAACCAGTAGAAATTTGTCGTTTTATTCAAGAGTCGCCCCTCTTGACATCATGATCTTGGGTTAAGAAATCTAGCCCAATGAAATTTGTCGTTTTATTTAAGACTTCTCGTTGGTAACCTTGCCTTAAAAATATCAATTTTATTTTTAACACCATGATTCTAGGTTAAGGAATCTAGCCAGTTGGAATTTGTCGTTTTGTTTAGAGCTATACTATTGTGATCTAGCCTAAAAAAAAAAAAATTTTTTACTTTCGACATTGTGATCTTGTACTAAAAAGTCTAACCAGTAGGAATTTGTCGTTTTGTTCAAGAATCGCCCCTCTTGACATCATGATCTTGGGTTAAGAAATCTTGCCTATGGGAATTTGTCATTTTGTTCATAATAGTTCTATTGCAATCTGGCCTGAGAGATTTAGCTTCCGACATTGTGATTATGCGTTAGAAAGTCTAATCTTGGGTTAGGGAATCCAGCCCAATGGAATTTGTCGTTTTTATTAAAGACTTCTTCTTGGTACCCTTGCCCCAAAATTATCATCTTTATTTTTAATACCATCATTTTGGGTTAAGAAATCTAGCCAATTGGAATTTGTCGTTTTCTTTATAGTTATTCCATTGTGATCTAGCCTGAAAGATTTCACTATTGACATTGTGATTTTGCGTTAAATGGTCTAATCAGTAGGAATTTGTCGTTTTATTCAAGCTCCGCCCCTCTTATCATTATAATCTTGGGTTTAGAAATCTAGCCTATTGGAATTTGTCGTTTTATTTAAGACCTCTACGTTGCTATCTCGCTTTAACTCTAACTTATAAATATAACTTTTGAAGTCGTTATTTTGCGTTAAGAAGTCCAATCTGTAGGAATATGCCGTTTTATATAAAATTAGAGGAAAAAGAGAAAATGTCTTGGTCGGACGTGGGACTTGAACCCAGAACTGTGAAAACTATGTCGGTGCGAAGGTATATCGCTAACCGTTTGAGCTATGCAACTAGGCGGTGTTTGTAAACTCTTAGAATATATATCTATCAAAATAACATTAAATCACATAAGATGGTAGAGAAAGAGAAAAGTCAGTGTAAACCTTGCACGCAAGCGCATATCATACAATATCATAAACAAAACAAATATATTTAAATGAAAGAACAATTATCGTAAAATAGTAAAATTATTATAAATACACAAATGAGACGTGGTTTGTGCGAGTCAGGGCTCTGGTGTTTAAAAGTACAATCATAATTAAGTAGTGGTATTACCTGTGACGCCCTCCTCAGAACCATGCATGTGTCACAGATGACGTTTCGGGCAGCAATAGTATCATAAACATAACGCCAATCGTCAAAGGCGTATCATCGTTTTTAATACTACTACCCATGATTTACGTCATGCAAGTCCTATCGCGATAGTTATGACCTCACTACCAGAAAAGCCAATTCCTTACCATATCCCTAATTTTATATAACACCAGTGTCCTCCGATATTAGTGGCATGGCGAATGAGTTAGGGTGTATTGTATGGGTATTGTGATTCTAAATATGTTACAGACATATCTAGAATTAGTATACGCATATATCTATAAATATATATATATATATATACATATACATACGTGCCTATACATAAGAGCTTTCCTATGTATGCTGGTATTCACAAACAACCATAATAAATGAAAAACCATCATCCGTATAGTATATAAACATGAGGATGAGAAATAAAAAAGTAATAATTGGACTCACCATCTGTGTCTGGATCAATCGGCTCGCAGGGTACGAATACTTAGGTAGTGCAGACAAAACAACAACACGTTGGTCGTAAAGAGCAGTTACAGAAAAGTTGATATTAGGCGAAAAATGTTAAGACTCCATCAAATTATGTTAGTAGATACACTTTTACGTTAATACGCACATAAATATATATAAAACAATGTGTGATCAAAACCTAACGTGTTCTACTATTAGAAGTGGCGCGAAGACGTGGATAGATTTTGTTATACAAGTTTTTTATTATAATTAGGTCCCTCGGGGGATTAGAATGAATGAGAATAAAAGGAAAATTTAATATGAGCATAAAACGGAGATAATCGAGTGAAATAATGTCTTGCTAAGTATCGAGATCTAATCAGTTTTGAGTTTTGGTGAAGTGTTATAATGTTGCTATGGTAACCCAACTAGTGATTATCGTTGCCCTTAGTTCTACATGGAATTTTTCGTGGATTTTTCCGTGGATTTGTTCATTCTCCAACCAGAACTTAATATCATATAATTGGTTGCTTGGACAGTTCTCAATTTGATTAATATTTGGATTGCGCCTATTCGTGTTTGTAATAAAGACCACGGTAAGTTGAAAACTGTCTAACTTAGACTAGTGCATCCTGTAACAAGTATGCACCAGTAATCTAACTAAAGTAGTATGTCTAAGTAAAATATCTAGGAAAAATTAGGGAAGGAAAAAACTAGAAGTTAGGTAGTGCAAACAAAGACAGGACACATAATAGTAATAATAATAAATGTATATCAATAAATAGATAAAAAAGGTTACAAATGGTCGGAAAGCTTTAGTACCGTAGGATTAGTGTAGGAAGAAGTCGTTGCTCAGTGAAACCGCAGCTCCCCTGAAAGAGGAACGAGAATATATTTTTGTATAAGTTCGTACACGAACAGGGCTCGTGTACTGGTTGGAACACTTTGAGCCGTAATAGCCTGAGAGAAGTACGGAAGAATTAACTAGTAAGATTAAGTGTTAGTATCAGATTACTAAAATTTGGACAGATGTCCAGTAAAAAACTAAAGTTTATGTAGAAGAAGTAGGTACGCGTATTCCTTTCTATTTTACAACTGTCTAAGTAAAGTCTTTTGTATTATATAGGTTCGCGTATAATTGAATATATTGCGTTATAAAAGTCTAACCAGTTGAAATTTGTCGTTTTATTCAAGAACCGCCCTTCTTGACATCATGATCTTGGGTTAGAGAATCTAGCCAACTTGAATTTGTCGTTTTATTTAAGATTTACCCCTGGTAACCTCGCTTAAAAATTATCCTTTTTACTTTTAGTATAATGATACTGGGTTAAGAAATCTACCTAATTGAAATTTGTCGTTTCGTTAATAGTTATTCCGTTGCGATCTTGTCCGAAAGAATTAACTTTTGACAATGTGATTTTGTGTTTAAAAATCTAACCAGTAGAAATTTGTCGTTTTAATCAAGAGTCGCCCCTCTTGACATCATGATCTTGGGTTTAGAAATCTAGCCTATTGGAATTTGTCGTTTTGTTCATCATTATTCTATAGCAATCTGGCCTGAGAAATTTAACTGCTGACATTGTGATTTTGCGTTAAAGAGTCTAATCTTGGGTTGAGGAATATAGTCCACTGGAATTTGTCGTTTTTATTTAAGACTTCTTCTTGGTACCCTTGCCTAAAAATTATCGTTTTCATTTTTAACACCATGATTTTTGGGTTGAGAAATCGAACCAATCGGAATTTGTCGTTTTCTTTATCGTTATTCTATTGTGATCTAGCCCGAAAGAATTAAATTTTGTGTTAAAAAGTCTAACCAGTAGAAATTTGTCGTTTTATTCAAAAATCGCCCCTCTTGACATCATGATCTTGGGTTAGAGAATCTAGCCAACTTGAATTTGTCCTTTTATCTAAGATTTCTCCCTGGTAACCTAGCCTAAAAATTATCCTTTTTACTTTTAGTATCATGATTCTGGGTTATGAGATCTATCTAATTGGAATATGTCGTTTTGTTTATAGTTATACCGTTGCAATCTTGCCCGAAAGAATTAACATTTGACAATGTGATTCTGTGTTAAAAAATCTAACCAGTAGAAATTTGTCGTTTTATTCAAGAGTCGCCCCTCTTGACATCATGATCTTGGGTTAAGGAATCTAGCCAACCTGAATTTCTCGTTTTGTTCATCATTATTCTATAGCGATCTGGCCTGAGATATTTAACTGCTGACATTGTGATTTTGCGTTAAAAAGTCTAATGTTGAGTTGAGGAATCTAGTCCACTGGAATTTGTCGTTTTTATTTCAGACTTCTTCTTGGTACCCTTGCCTAAAAATAATCGTTTTTATTTCTAACACCATGATCTTGGGTTGAGAACTCTAGTCAATTGGAATTTGTCGCTTTCTTTATAGTTATTCCATTGTGATCTAGCCCGAGAGAATTAAATTTTGTGTTAAAAAGTCTAACCAGTAGGAATTTGTCGTTTTATTCAAGTATCGCCCCTCTTGACATCATGATCTTGGGTTAAGAAATCTAGCTTATGGAAAATTGTCATTTCGTTCATAATTGTTCTATAGCAATCTGGCCTGAGAGATTTAGCTTCTGACATTGTGGTTATGCGTTAAAAAGTCTAATCTTGGGTTAGGGAATCCAGCCCAATGGAACTTGTCGTTTTTATTTAAGACTTCTTCTCGGTACCCTTGCCCCAAAATTATCATTTTTATTTTTAACACCATGACTTTGGGTTAAGAAGTCTAGCCAATTGGAATTTTTTGTTTTCTTTATAGTTATTTCATTGTGATCTAGCCTGAAAGAATGAACTTTTGTGTTAAAAAGTCTAACCAGTAGAAATTTGTCGTTTTATTCAAGAGTCGCCCCTCTTGACATCATGATCTTGGGTTAAGAAATCTAGCCCAATGAAATTTGTCGTTTTATTTAAGACTTCTCGTTGGTAACCTTGCCTTAAAAATATCAATTTTATTTTTAACACCATGATTCTAGGTTAAGGAATCTAGCCAGTTGGAATTTGTCGTTTTGTTTAGAGCTATACTATTGTGATCTAGCCTAAAAAAAAAAAAATTTTTTACTTTCGACATTGTGATCTTGTACTAAAAAGTCTAACCAGTAGGAATTTGTCGTTTTGTTCAAGAATCGCCCCTCTTGACATCATGATCTTGGGTTAAGAAATCTTGCCTATGGGAATTTGTCATTTTGTTCATAATAGTTCTATTGCAATCTGGCCTGAGAGATTTAGCTTCCGACATTGTGATTATGCGTTAGAAAGTCTAATCTTGGGTTAGGGAATCCAGCCCAATGGAATTTGTCGTTTTTATTAAAGACTTCTTCTTGGTACCCTTGCCCCAAAATTATCATCTTTATTTTTAATACCATCATTTTGGGTTAAGAAATCTAGCCAATTGGAATTTGTCGTTTTCTTTATAGTTATTCCATTGTGATCTAGCCTGAAAGATTTCACTATTGACATTGTGATTTTGCGTTAAATGGTCTAATCAGTAGGAATTTGTCGTTTTATTCAAGCTCCGCCCCTCTTATCATTATAATCTTGGGTTTAGAAATCTAGCCTATTGGAATTTGTCGTTTTATTTAAGACCTCTACGTTGCTATCTCGCTTTAACTCTAACTTATAAATATAACTTTTGAAGTCGTTATTTTGCGTTAAGAAGTCCAATCTGTAGGAATATGCCGTTTTATATAAAATTAGAGGAAAAAGAGAAAATGTCTTGGTCGGACGTGGGACTTGAACCCAGAACTGTGAAAACTATGTCGGTGCGAAGGTATATCGCTAACCGTTTGAGCTATGCAACTAGGCGGTGTTTGTAAACTCTTAGAATATATATCTATCAAAATAACATTAAATCACATAAGATGGTAGAGAAAGAGAAAAGTCAGTGTAAACCTTGCACGCAAGCGCATATCATACAATATCATAAACAAAACAAATATATTTAAATGAAAGAACAATTATCGTAAAATAGTAAAATTATTATAAATACACAAATGAGACGTGGTTTGTGCGAGTCAGGGCTCTGGTGTTTAAAAGTACAATCATAATTAAGTAGTGGTATTACCTGTGACGCCCTCCTCAGAACCATGCATGTGTCACAGATGACGTTTCGGGCAGCAATAGTATCATAAACATAACGCCAATCGTCAAAGGCGTATCATCGTTTTTAATACTACTACCCATGATTTACGTCATGCAAGTCCTATCGCGATAGTTATGACCTCACTACCAGAAAAGCCAATTCCTTACCATATCCCTAATTTTATATAACACCAGTGTCCTCCGATATTAGTGGCATGGCGAATGAGTTAGGGTGTATTGTATGGGTATTGTGATTCTAAATATGTTACAGACATATCTAGAATTAGTATACGCATATATCTATAAATATATATATATATATATACATATACATACGTGCCTATACATAAGAGCTTTCCTATGTATGCTGGTATTCACAAACAACCATAATAAATGAAAAACCATCATCCGTATAGTATATAAACATGAGGATGAGAAATAAAAAAGTAATAATTGGACTCACCATCTGTGTCTGGATCAATCGGCTCGCAGGGTACGAATACTTAGGTAGTGCAGACAAAACAACAACACGTTGGTCGTAAAGAGCAGTTACAGAAAAGTTGATATTAGGCGAAAAATGTTAAGACTCCATCAAATTATGTTAGTAGATACACTTTTACGTTAATACGCACATAAATATATATAAAACAATGTGTGATCAAAACCTAACGTGTTCTACTATTAGAAGTGGCGCGAAGACGTGGATAGATTTTGTTATACAAGTTTTTTATTATAATTAGGTCCCTCGGGGGATTAGAATGAATGAGAATAAAAGGAAAATTTAATATGAGCATAAAACGGAGATAATCGAGTGAAATAATGTCTTGCTAAGTATCGAGATCTAATCAGTTTTGAGTTTTGGTGAAGTGTTATAATGTTGCTATGGTAACCCAACTAGTGATTATCGTTGCCCTTAGTTCTACATGGAATTTTTCGTGGATTTTTCCGTGGATTTGTTCATTCTCCAACCAGAACTTAATATCATATAATTGGTTGCTTGGACAACTTAATAGACTTTACCAAGTCATGAATTATCATCGCAAGTCATAAATTGACAAAAATTCGCGTCGCAAATTATCAGATAGACATTACCAAGTCATGAATTATTATCGCAAGTCATAAATTGACAAAAATTCGCGTCGCAAATTATCAGATAGACATTACCAAGTCATGAATTATCATCGCAAGTCATAAATTGACAAAAATTCGCGTCGCAAGTAATCAGAGAGACATTACAATTATTATTATTATTATTATTATTATTATTATTATTGTTATTATTATTATTATTGTTATTATTATTATTATTATTATTATTATTATTATTATTATTATTATTATTATTATTATTATTATTATTATTATTATTAATACAATATATAAAATGTCTACATATATGTACATTATAAATGGAATTTACATAAATATCTTAGAGCTTTGACTTTTACTTTTTTAAAAGAAAGTTTATTTTATATATATAGTTGATTTCAATAAAAAAAGGCGTAACTATTTCTAAATATATATTTTGATATAATAATATTATTATATCAAAATATATTTAAAAATATATTTAGTATAGTAGTACTAAACAACTACAATAAAATAAACAACTACAATAAAATAAATTTTATTGTAATTGTTTCATTAAAAAAGAGTTTTTGGTCAAAACAACACAAGAAAATAGCTCATGTGGATCATCTTACAAATAAATTAGGCAACGTTTTCATCACAGAATTAATATACTGAGAGTGTGTATGTCTTGCCCCTATGTAAATAGTAAGGATTTTAAATTAAATGATGAAAGGTTTAAAACGATATCTGACTCAGGCCATAATTCTTCAATTTGGTATATTGGCAGGGTTTATAACTTTTTGCACATATCTGATCTTTTTACTTAGAAGATTTTTTTCGCGCTATGTTGTTAACAACTATTCTTTGCAACTGTTTTGTTGATTCATTTTTTTCTTTACGAGCTTGATATTTGTTTGAGTTGTTATTTTGGTTCATCCAGTTTATATAACCTGATGTTTGTATTTAACTTTCATTCTTAGGAGCTTTTTAATGAAATCCTGCAGTAATAATTGGTAAAGAAAAGTACAACAACAATGACATTGCAAACGGAGGAAATACTTTTTAACGGCGAAAAATTTTTTTAACGACTGAAAAATAGATAAATGAAAAAAAGAAAAACAAATAAAAATTGTTTAGAAGCTACCCAGTAAACACGCATTAGTTGGCCAAACTGTCGGGCCAGTATTGGCTATAGCTGGCTAACAGTCGGCTTAACGTGCCAACCATTAACCGACTATTTACCGCTAGTTTTTGAATTTCCCATAAGTTTTATAAAGGCATTTTAAAGTTTAGTTGCGTGGTCAAAGTGTATAGTGAGAAGCAATTTATCATTTAGTTTCTTTCAAACTCTTTTTACCTTTTAATAAAACCGTTTAACTAAAACTCTTTTTACCTTTTAGTAAAACAGTTACGCTGGTAAGTACAAACATTTGACATTTGTCCATTATTTCTTGACATTAGTTAAAGTTTAAAAAAAGTTACAAAACAGCTAAAATTTATATGTTCACGTGTTTTTTTCTGTATGCATACGTATATTATATATATATATATATATATATATATATATATATATATATATATATATATATATATATATATATATATATATATATATATATATATATATATATATGTATATATATTATATATATATATATATATGTATATATATTTTATATGTTTTATATATATATATATATATGTATATATATTTTATATATTTTATATATATATATATATATATATATATATATATATATATATATATATATATATATATATATATATATATATATATATATATATATATATATACATACATATATATACAGTATTTGTGTGTATGTATATATCATATATACATATATTATAATAATTTATATTATTAATATAAATTATATAATTAATATAATTTGTAATATAAAACATGCATACATAACAAAATATAATAATATATCAATACATAAAATATAAATACAAAAATTAGGCATATAACATGCATACATATAACCCATGCATACATATAAATAAGATGTATGCATGTTTTATATATTCAATATTTGTGATGACGTCAGGAAGGGCATCCAGCAGGGCAAAAATTGTGTATAAAATATATTATAGGTACATATGGTACAGAATGCATACACGTGTATGCATGCATATAATATGTGTGTATCTCTGTATGCATATGTATATGTCTGTATTTATATATCATATATACATAGATTATAATAGTTTATACTTCATGTTAACATCATGTCGTTAACATGAAGTATAAACATGAGATACACACATATTATATGCATGCATACATGTGTATGCATACTGTACCGTATGTACGTATAATATATTTTATACACATTTTTTTATATTAGAAACTAGCACTAGGAGCCTGAAAATCTTATGAAACTTTTATCACTATGTTAAATTTCAATAAGATAGATATTTAAAAGTTTGATAAATATTTCCTAATTTTTCTCTTAAATATCACATTAACATTACACGAAGTTAGCGTTATCTACTTTGGAGAACAACAGTTAAATGAGTATTTAATTTGCGTGCAATAGAATGGAATTCCATTCAATTACGAATGAAAACTTGAAGTTTAAGAAACTTTTAGTACAAGATTTAGAATAAAGTATCCTTAAAATAAAAAACTTTTTAGTACTAACCTGTTTGCTTGGTTTCTTATAAAAAAAAAATGTTTGCATTTACATTACACTTTATATACAACAAGTTATGTTGTATATAAAGTATATATAAAATAGTTTCTATTTATAAAATATTTTATAATTATTATGTAATTAGTATATATACAATATATATTATATGTATATAGTAGTATATTTATATGCTTTAAAACATAAGAATTTATGTTTTTATTGAATTTGTATGGTTTGTATAAGATTTTTTATATGGAATTCTATAAAGCTTTTAAATTTTTGTAGAATTGCTTATCAATTCTACAAACACGTAAATGCTTTATACAGTTGCATATAAAAATCTTATACAAACCATACAAATTCTATAAAAACATAACTGCTTATATTTTAAAGTAAATAAAAACTAAAGCATGCATCGTTTATTGATCCATGCTTCAGTTTCCTATCACATTTTATTTTCTTAGATAATGGAGAACAAAAAGTTAAAGTAAGTATTTCAACTGTATGTTTGATTCATAGCTTATATTTACATAGCTTACAATATTTTATTTGCTTGAAATTTATAATGGAAAAATCTAATTTGCGTAAAAGAACCTTTAATAGTTGTCGAAGGCAAAAGAAGTATAGACAAAATATTAAACAAATAAAAATAGATAGTGAAAAAAATCATTTATTTGAATTAGCTTCTTATATAGTAGAGAAGCGAATTCCATCTACCGACCATCATAACATTACTCTAAATGCATCTAATTTGGAAAGCAGTTCTCTTATTGTACACCAAGCTCTTCCCGATCATAACATTGATTCAGAAAGTATATGTGCAAGTGATTCAGGTCAATCTGACTATGAATGGGAGACTCAAATGAATAACAAACCTCTGTCATCAGAGAGTGATTCAGATGAATATGAATCCCCTGCTGTTGAAATACAAACCTTTTTACAACAATGGAAAGTTTAAAACAATATAACACAAAATGCATTGTCTAGTCTTCTTAGTGGACTTAAAAATTACATTCCTAATTTACCAAAAGATGCTAGGACTTTAATGAAAATCCATAAAACTATTTATTCAGAGTGCATGGGAGATGGGAAGTTTGTTTATCTTGGTATATCTAATGGATTAACAAAACAACTTGAGGCTTATGATGTCAGTCATTTATCTTGTCTGGTGTTAGATTTTAATGTTGATGGTTTGCCCTTATTTAAAAGCTCAAATATCAATGTTTGGCCAATCTTATGCTCCATCAATAACATACCAGTTAATAATCCGTTTATTGTTGCAATGTTTTGTGGGAGTGAAAAACCACCAATACATGAATATTTAAAACTTTTTGTAATTGAATTAAAAAATTAATGAACTCAAGTTTTTATTTTAATTTGAAATATTTACCAGTTTTTATCAGATGTTTTATTTGTGATAAACCGGCCAGAAGTTTTTTAAAATGTATAAAGGCATTTAATTCAAAAGAAGGTTGTGAGAAATGTGTTCAGAAAGGACAATGGGCTGGGAGAATGGTTTTCCCTGGTACAAATGCAACACTCAGAACTGATGAATCATTTAGACTGAAGGTTCACCCAAAACACCATAAACATGAAATTGAATCCCCGCTTAACAACCTCAAAGTTGGCTTAGTTTAACAATTTGCTTTAGACCAAATGCATTTAATTCATCTAGGAGTAACTAGACGGATGTTATTTTTATTAAAAAATGGAACAAAGTACTGCAGGAAATTAATATCATCAAAGCAACTGTGCAATTTAAATGAGTATCTTTGCGAATTAAAATATCATTGGCCTATCGATTTCAACAGAAAACCTCGATCATTTACTGAATTAGAAAGGTGGAAGGCCACAGAATATCGGCAGTTTTTGCTTTTTATCATGCCAGTAGTATTCAAAAAATGTTTATGTGATGCACAATACAATATGATTAATTTATACTTTGTGGCCATAACTATTATTACTAGAGAAGATTTGTATTCAAAATACATTGGATATGCAGATAAATTATTACTTTTATTTGTCAAAGATTGTGATTCAAATTTTGGAAAAGAATTTATTGTTTCCAATGTACATAACCTTATACATGTAGCAGAAGAAGTTAGAAGATTTGGTCCTTTAGATAAGTTTTCAGCTTTTATATTTGAGAATTATTTGCAAGTTTTAATGAGGGTTGTCAAAAATTCAACTAACCCATTGCAGCAAATATACAACCGTCTTTTGGAAATTGACAATTTTCTTATTTCCTCACCAGTTGCAATTATGGAAACCAAACTTATTCACGACAAAAAAACATTAAATGATTCATTTTTTAAAGCTACCCATAATGGGACTACACTTTCTATAAACAATAAAGATAATTTTGTCCTTCTTAAAGATAAATCAGTTATAATAATAGATTACTTTAAATTAGAGGGTGACCAGTTAATTACTATTATCTGTAGAAAGTTTTGTAATCCAATTCCATTGTTTACATATCCATGTTCTTCTGAAAAGCTTTCAATATATGTTTTCAGTCCAATAAAACAAAATGCACCTCAGTATACTTATAATATTGATAAGATTCATATGAAAGGAGTTGTTCTTCCTCTGCAAAATAATGTTGTGTTTATACCACTGAGTTCTCATAAATAATATTTTTTATTAGTAAAACATAAAATCAAATAAAAATATTTAATATAAAATCAAACAAAAATATATAATATAAAAATCAAATAAAAATATATAATATAAAAATCAAATAAAAAATATATAACATAAAAATCAAATAAAAATATATAACATAAAAATCAAATAAAAATATATAACATAAAAATCTAATAAAAGTATATAATATAAAAATCCAATAAAAATATATAACATAAAAATCAAATAAAAATATATAACATTAAAATCAAATAAAAGTATATAATATAAAAATCAAATAAATGTATATAACATAAAAATCAAATAAATGTATATAATATAAAAATCAAATAAAAATATTAAATGTAAAAATCTAATAAAAATATTTAATGTAAAATTCAAATATTGAATATAAAAATCTATAACATGAAATCAAATTTAAAAAAAATACTAACCAAACAAACTAAAATCAAACAAACAAACTTATAACTCCTATACAGGGAAGATTTTACGAAGATTGGTTTAAGCTCAAGTCAAGTATTTATTGGATCAGTTGCAAGTATTTATTACATTTCATTATTACATACTATATGATATTTTTTGTCATAAGTCTTCATTTGGTATTAAAAGACAAGTAATTGGGGACACTTAATTTTTTTAGGTTTCACACACACACACACACACAGATATATATATATATATATATATATATATATATATATATATATATATATATATATATATATATATATATATATATATATATATATATATAAATTCATTTTGTGCATTTAATTTCTTATATATCAAGGTCTTATCAAGTAGTTGAATTCCGTGCATTAAGGAAAAACAAATTATCTTCGGTAGCGGTAGTGCCTAGGAACTAGATTCATTTAAAGAAAGATCAATTGTTTTGCTTGTGGCCACATGGCTACTCCAAAAAACAAGTTGAGGGGTTTATTAAAACCAAGTCATTTTTAAATAAAAACAATTGCAAAGAATACATCATCAATATTTTAGGACAATCTAATGTTTTTATTAAAGAGCGCATTTATATAAATTTCTTATTTTTAAAAGTATTTCAAAATATTGTCATTAAAAAGAATGAATTCTTTTAAGTTCTTTTTAAAGACTGGGAAGGTAATTGATAAGTCAAAATTAGGTAAAATGATTTTGTTCCAGAGATTTGGTGCACGATAAGCTATACAGAACTGATTGAACTTTGTTCGACAAAAGGGTTCATAGAGTGAGTTATCATTTCGTAGTGTATACTTATTTTTTGTTTTTAAGGTAATAAAATCTTTAAAAATGTGTAATGACGGATTGATTTTACATTGAAACATAAAACATAATATTTTATATACATTCACTTCATAAATATTAAGTACTTTTATATTTTTAAATAAAAACTTTGAATGCGTAAGTCGATTTTCAAAACAAACTAAGCGTATTGCATGTTTCTGACAATGATAAAGAGTACGCAACTTACTTTTGCTTGTACTTTCCCAAACAATATTTCCATAGTTAATATAACTATGTATAAATGAGTAATAGAGTTGGATTAAAATGGTTTTGTTTAATTAATTTCTTGACTTATAGAGGACTCCTATATTTTTAGAAACTTTAGTGCAAATGTAGTTAATATGCGGTAACTTTCTCATCAAGATAAATACCAAGAATACTAGTAAAAGTTTCCCTTTTTATTTCAAGTTCATCAATAAGAAATTTTGGCAAGGTTGTTGGTATAAAACGTTTTTTAGATAAAGGGTGAAACAGAATGTATTTTGTTTTATCAAGGCTTAAGGTTAATTTATTACATTTAAACCACCCAGATACGCATTTAAGTTCTTTATTCATATCAGAAAACAGCTCATTAATATTACTGTTTAATAAGAACAAATTCGTATCATCAGCAAACATAACACTCCGAAGATTAGCTGCTTTACTTATTTATCATTAATATAAATTAAAAACATAAGAGGACCTAGAGTAGAGCTTTGTGGAACACCACAGGTTATTTCAATATAGTCACTTTGAAGGCCATCATTAGAGTTAACAAATTGGTTTCTATTTGATAAGTAACTATGAAACCATTTTAGCATATTGTTATTAATTCCATAGTATTCGAGCTTTTTAAAAAATATTTTATGGTCAACGGTATTGAAAGTCTTCGAAAGATCAATAAAGACTCCTAGGGTATATTGTTTTTTTTCGAAAGATTCTGAGATTTCCCTAACAAATTGAATAATTGCGTGCTCAGTTGAAACATTTTTTTTAAAGCCAAACTGTTTGGTATATAGTATATTATTTTGGTCAAAATATTTAAATATTCTATTATATATTATTCTTTCTAATAATTTTGAAAAAGTTGAAAGAACCGAAATCGGGCGATAATTGTTAATATTTGTTTTATCGCCTTGTTTGTAAATTGGTATAACTTTCGCAATTTTCAATTAATCCGGGAAAACTCCTTGTTTTATAGATGCATTAAATACTTTATAAAGAATATCTTTTAGACTTTCATAACAATCTACAACTATGTTACCACTTACTTCATCAGCACTTTTATTTCTTTTTAGAGATTTAAAGGCTCTATCAAGCACGTCCTGGGATAATTCAGAAGAATAATCATTGTTATAGTAAGATTTATTTATAGGACACAATTAGTCTTCAAACGAGCTCTCGGTCATAGGAATTTTTTTAGAGAGATTGGTTCTAATTTCAGTAAAAAATTTGTTAAAAGTATTTGCAATTTTGCTCGGTTCACATAAATTTACATCTTCAAATTTTATAGTTTGTGGTAAAGAACTTATGTGATTTTTTGATTTTCCTGTTACTTCTTTTATTATTTGCCAGGTGCGTTGAGCTGTTTTTAAATTTATTGTTGAGTTTAAATTTATTGTTGAGAAAACAGCGCGTTGAGCTGTTTTTAAATTTATTGATCAGATTAGAATATTTTTTTTTTAGATTTTTACGAATTTTTTCAAATAAATTTTTATCATTTTTATATATTTTTTCATTTGCAAAAGATTTAGTCTTTAAATATTTTATGTAAAACTTTTGCTTTATTTTTGAAGATTTTTTTAAGCCTTTTGTAATCCAAGGACTGTTAAAGGTTTTATGACTTATTAATTTTTCACATACTGGAAAGTTCGCGTCATATACTAAGTAGAATGTTTCGAAGAACTTATTATAAATAGTACTTGCATCTTCATTAAAGTTGATATGCCCCCAATGAAGTAATGATAGTTGATGTTTAAAATCATTTATTTTTTTGTCGTTGTAAATACGTTTTTTTACATCATAGAAACTTCTCACTTTTTTGTCGTCGTTATAAATAAAACAGTCCATATTAAAATCCCAAATTTTAAAGTTTTTTTTTCTTTCGATGTTACCAGCGTGAACTATATTACGTTGCAAATTAGAGCTAAAATTTTCGAACGCGCCGTGAGGTGGCCTATAGCAGCTGCTTATAAGGTGGTCTATAGCAGCTGCTTATAAGTATGTTTTTTCCTTTGTTAATAATTAATTCAATTGTTGCGATCTCTTTTTCTTTGTCAGAAACGCTCAAATCGCTTCTAACTTTATATGCAATGTTTTCTTTAACGTATATCAGAACTCCTCCACCGCGTTTATTTGTTTGTCTTTCTAATGAGACTAATTCAAAATTCTTAAGATGAAAATTAGAATTATTTTCAAGTTCGAAAGTAGAGCACCAAGTTTCCGAAACACATATAATATTAAAAATGTTTTCAGTTTCTTCTCGAAAATGCCGAAAGTTTTCATTATTTTTGCTTAAACTCCTTATATTAATGTGGAGGATTCTGATTTTTTCAGTTTATATCATTTACATTTTTAAAAAGAAATTCTTTAATGGTGCTGGGGTAAACTGTCCGTGTACATATCACTAAAAAAATTTACATCTGGGTCTGCGTTTTCATCTGATATAATGTATTTTTCGTAAAAATTATAGGTTAGCGAATGAAAGTCATTCATTTTTATAATTATTTTTTCACATGCACAGGTTTAAAGAATTTCTTTTTGTTATTGTTATTATTAATCGCGTGTTATCAGATTATTATAGACTACTTTTGCATACTTACCTGAGGATCTTAATTCTTTAGCTTTTGCAAAGAGTATTTTTCTTTTTTCAATCGTTCTTTCGCTGTAGTCGTCGTTGAGAACTTTACAACTATTGTTCGTCGCTTTTTTTGTCCAGATTCTTTTTGTATTCCAGTTCTGTAGGCTCTTTCTATTTGAATGTTATATTTTATATTTAATTTATCTTTAATAAAACATTTTACTTTCGACTCGCTTTCTTCCCATGATTCGTTTTCTTTTTCTTCAAAACCTTCGAACCTCAAGTTGTTTCTCTTGCTACGATATTCTTCAATTTTGTCGATAAAAAGTTCGCTTGAATTTTTTTTTTCATTTTCTTTTGATATGATTTTTTAGTTTTTCATTAAATTCGTTCGTTTCCGTTATACTTTTTTCGTATAGTTCGTTTTGAAAATTCATCCCGTTGTTTATCAAAGCAGTTCCATTTTTTAGTGATATGTTTTCGTTTTTAATTGTTCTATTTTTCCTTCAAGTTTGTCAATTTTCTCTCCAAAGATTTTTAATAAAGTATTTTCATGAGCTTCTAATATTTCTTTCACTTGCGCGATTGTTAAACTTTTAGCCATTTTTTTTTTTAAGAAAAAGTGCGTCTTATCTCGACGAAAGCTTTGCGCAAAAAAAAAAAAGAGAAAAAAAAATAAAATTTTATGTGATTAGAAGTTATAATCATATAAAGTATATAATTATAATATAACAAATTGGTACTATACGTTTATTTAATGAGGAAGATTTCTTTACTTTACTGCTTGCTTGTATTTAAAACGCAAATTAAATACGTAGGGGAACACGGGCCAAATTGGCGAACGTTTTGAAAAGCCTGAGTTATTGTAAAACTATCAGTCATGAAACAGTTACGCATTGTCAGTGTGTTCATGATACCATAATAATTCATTGCCTGCATTGATTTTTAATTAGCAAGTTAAAAAATTTTAAATAAAATTTAAAATATAAGTTCATAAATTTGTTATCTGGTTACTTGACCGGGGCAAGATGACTTATTTTGCAAATTCTGCCTCCAATTTTATAAAAATTTGAAAAAATACTTACTAATCTAAACTAAAGTAACACAAAATAAACACGCTCCACAAAAAAAATTTTTTAAAGAAGTTTTACCTGAAGGACACCATTCATTTTGAATAACCGGAAGCAAGGCATTTTTTTTTAGCGCAAAAGAGTAAACTAATGCGCATAAAATTGCGCTAATAATATTTTAAAAAACCAATTGGCGTTTTAAAATACAAGATTAAAATACAGTATCGTTTTCACCCATTTTTAAGTTTTTTTGTTTAGTTGTTTTATGGAAAGTCATCTTGCCCCATTCGCCATCTTACCCCGTGCTCCCTTATTTTAAAACGTAAATTAAATACGTTTAATAAGAAGAATGTTTTTTTATTACAGCAAAATGGTACTAGAAATTTTAAAAGCAAGAAAACTAGATTCACCGCTTGCTTGAATTTAAAACGTAAAAACAAAGTTAAATGTTCGAATGAACCACATTTTATGTCTATGAATGAAAAAATAATTATTGTTGCTTTTCGTTGCAATAAATGTGTACAACGGCATGCGAAAGGGGTGGCGTTAGCATTTTTTGGTCTTTGAGATATCTATCTTCCAGACATGGAGCAAACTCCAAACATTTATATCATTATACTTATGTCAAATAACGATGTTTGCAAAAAATTGCGATGATTGCACCCTAGACACAAAAAAGCTCTAAAATTTCAGCCTTTCTCTCCCCACCCCTCCTGCCCCAAACGAGAGAGCAACAAGTTAATATTCTTATATTAAGACTTATATTCATCAATAAATTTTAAATTTGATATTAAAATACTTTAGCGTTAAAAAATATGACCGTAAAAAGTTTAAAGCCCACTCATCTTGAGGAGGTTGCAAATTTTATATGGTCATAATTTTTGAACACTGAGAAATTATAATATGAAACTTGAATTTCTTGATGAATATAAGTCTAGTTAAAAATAGTATAAAAATATTTCATCAACTTATATCTCGAAGACCAAAAAATACTGGTGCCACCCCTGGCTTTGTGAACAATGTTCTTTTGTAATTAAACGATATTTGTTGCTGTTCTTGCTGAAATTTTGAAATTGAAACTTTACTTCGCTATGCGATTTTTGTATAAAAAAAAAAATTCATTATAAAATCGAACTCGCAATAAATGTGAAATATAAAACTTACGAGCTCGTGTTACTATTTCAAAACTTTTTCTATTTTTCCATTTTTAAAACATTTCTTTTGATGACACAATTTATTACATGATAGTGTAAGGGTTCGTCTATAAAGGACGTCAAGCAAAGTTTAATAAGTTTGTGTTTGAGAAATGCGTAATTGATTTATTTGTTTTCTCGATTTCCTCGTCAATCAAAAAAGAAATCCATTTACAGGAATGCCTACCAGTGAAAAAGAAATATATATTCATAAGAACACTCTAAAAATAACAGCAACAATGATATATTAAGATTAAAAATAAATCAAATATACAATTCTTAATAACAATTATTTAATATGCACTGGTCAAAATAATAAAAAAATATAATTCTTAATATATATTTGAAATTCGAAGTTTAATTTGCTGTGTCGTTGTGAAGCCAATTTAATTTTGCATTGAACTTCATCTTCAATAAATGTTACAGACGGTTTTTTTTTTTTTTTTGGTGCTACCCAATCAATGTATGTAGCGCTGAAGGGAATTGAAGAGCAGTTTTCCAAAACTTGTTAAGTCCATTTTTTGGAAAGAATTCGTATCATGACTTACCAAGTTTTGGAAAAATGTCAATATTTTGTACTTACTTTATATTGCCATATAACAAGTTTTGCATGAAACGGTTTTATTCATTAAATAGACATCAGAGAGAATTTCCAGAAAAATGAGTTATCTCATTTTTTTCATTTTTTGACTTAACCAGTTTTGGAAAACTGCTCTTCAATTGCGTCGCATCAGACTAATCGCTATTACGCAAACTATCAAATTTTATCGTTAAGAAAAATGCTCTGAGCTGTTTAATGATTAGCTCGGAAGCACGTCATTAAACATGGGCATTTTCAAACCTAAAGATATTATAGACTTTATAAACTTATAGTTTATTAAATCATTGATATCTTATAAACTATGAGTTATACATATGTATTGTGAGTAAAAAAACAAAAACAATTTTGTAGTTTAAATAATAATATTATTGTTGTCAAAATTGGTTAATATAAATCTGTCATACCTACATATGCGTATGTGAAACGTTTAATAGTAAAAGGAGTTTAAAACAGAAAAAATGTTATTTATTTACTATTTATTTTAGAAAGCATGTTTTATATTTATTTACTCCCGCAAAGTTAAGTATAAACCATTTCGCTACAATTTAATGCTACAATTTTGTATTTAAAATATTATTTTAGTGTTGTCTCGTTAACAAATTACTATGACACTGATCTTGTTAACGTATTCTGATGACACTGTTCTTGTAAACGTATTATTATGATACTGTTCTTGTTATTGTGTTGTTGTGATGCTGTTCTTCTCAGACCTTTTTATTAGTTTAATAAAATACTAAATATTTCTTTTAGTTGATGACGTTTACTTTGAATGAGATCCGGTTAACTTAACGACACTTGTACGCTTTTTCTTCTTCTTTTTCGTAGCAACCTGCTCCATGTTAAAAACATCACTACTAATTGGCGTTAAATCAAGGTTGTTTGGAGTGTCTGAAATTAAGTAAATTGTTTATTGTAAATAATGTTTTCATAATATAAATATAATATAAAAATGTTTTCATAGTAAATTTATTTTCTTAAGCATGTTTTATATTTATTTACTCCCGCAACGTTAAGTATAATTCATTTCGCTAGGAAATCTATGGTTAAAATTCCTAAAAATTTGAAACATCTTTAGTAAAGATATTTCATGCATAATTTGCGAATAATTTGTAAAGATTTATTACAACTTATTTGCAAATTTTTCATGTTCTAAGTTCCGCAATATTGCGCAAAACGTTAAGAATAAATCATACATGAATAGTTGAATGTTAAAAGGGCGGAAGTCACATATTTTACAAAATTGACTTTTTTGCAAATTTGTATATTCAAAGGATAGCTTCATCATTTTTGTGTTAAAAAGGTGTCTGTCAAAAGTTTTCTCTAGCCTATACAGTGTCTAAAAGTTTTGGTTTTTTGTTAAAAGGGCTGAAGTCTGGACTTCAGCCCTTTTAACAAAAAACAAGAAACTTTGCGCTGAAGACAGCGGACCAAATGTAACTCACTTTGTTGTTTTGATAGTACAACAGCGTGGTAAATATAGTTGATTTATTACGTTTGATCATTTTAATAGTAATTTAAATTGATTAACTGCTTTTTTAAATGGGTAATAGTGGTAGTGAGTCCGATCATACAAAATATAAAAAAAAGATAAGAAACCCAGATGATTATGAAAAGGAACAAGATTAAGAAATCTAGGCTTACTGGTGTGGCATATGAAAACCACAGGGGACAAAAAGTTGATGCAAAGTCTATCGGAGATCCATGCAGGTAAGAGATAATGCTCAATAATTCTTAATTTCATGATAAGACTATGCCATATTTTATTTCAAATTTAATTTGTTTAAAATTTGGTCAGATTTAGGCTCTGTATTCAAATGTTGGCCTATAGACCTAGGTTGTTGATTGCTTGTTTAGGTTGTAAATATTTGTAGGCCAAAGACAATAGATTGACATTATTAGGGTAGTCTACAATTACTAATCGTATTTTAACTAAACTCTATTTTGTTTTCTAGTCTAGGCTACCTATAATTTTTTTTGTAAAGTAAAATTACATCATGTTTTTTTTTTCAGTTGTTCAAGAAAGTGTTTTGAATCTATTGGCAAAGACAACCTCAATGATGCATTTATGAACTTCTACAGCCAGTTCAATACAAAAGATGAACAGGATTTATTTTTACATGGCTTGATTGACGTAACGGATATTGCGAGGAAGAGGCCTGGTTCAAGAGATAGCAAAGGAAATAGTCGTGATGCCAATGAAGATACTGTAAGAAAAAGAAAAAGTAACGGCGGAAACAAAAAGGAATTTAAGTACCATGTTTTGATTGGAGATGAACGAGAACAGGTATGTGTTGTGGCATTTTTATCAATATTTTCTGTGTCGGAAAAGAGGGTTCGAAGAGTAAGGGGTTTAAAAATGGATGGAAAAGCAGTTAAAGATTTGAGAGGAGTACATACGAGTTGCATTACCAGTCATGATATACTAGCTAAGGTATACACTCACATTGACTCCTTTCTAAAAAAACTGATCCACTATGGCGGAAAGGAAAGGTATTTTTTGAGTGAAGATTTGAACGTGAAATTAATGTATGAACTATTCATGAAAAAAAATGAAGGGGTAAAGTTCAGTTACAAGTCCTATTTTAACTACTACAATGAGCACTTTCATTTACGTTTCGGGCAACATCAAGTAGACACATGTTGCATATGCGAAGAGTTAAAGCTAAAGATAAAATCACCTCACCTTAATGAAGTTGCTAAGCAAGCAGCAGTAACTGACTTGGCAGTACATAACAGACGCGCAAAGAAATTTTACCAAGCCATAAAACAAGATGTACAGGACGCTAGGGAAAAAAATATGTAAATGTTATGTCCCTAGCCGTAGATTATATGCAAAACGTTTCACTGCCCAAAATACCTGTGCAAGAGTTATTTTACCTAAGGCAGATAACAGTTAGTGTATTTTCTATTCATGATGTGAAGAGAAACGTTGCAATGCTCTACCTTTATCACGAGGGGCAGGATAGAGAGTCTCCAAATGAAACTTGCTCCTTTCTTTTGCACTACCTGTCCACCTGTTCTCAAGATTATAAACAATTGCTTTTCAAAATTTAAAAACAAAATAAAAACAATTGCTTTTCAAAACTTTTTATGGCGCTTACTGACAATAAGTGGATTAAAAAGGTCAATCAATTAACACGTATATATGCATCTTATAACTTATGTATATTTTATGAACTGTAATTTGTTTTAAATGTATAAAACTTGTTATATGTACAAAATTTGTAATATTTATAAAACTTATTTAACGTATATTTTAGGAACTTAATACGTAAAACTTTATTGAAATTTTTACGAACATAGGAGCAGGGTGATAAGACGCATTGTCTTCTACTTGATCCTGTCAGAATATAAAGATTTAATTTTTAAGTTTCACAAAAAACATTGTAAAATGATTGTTTATTGACGAAATATATATAATAAAAGCTGTTACTGATTTTTCTTTGGATGTTATGAAATGTGAATTCGTGGCATGGATACTTTACAAAAGTTTTGTATTTCTGTGGTTTTCTGTCTCAAAAATTGTCATAAAATATCAATAGAATATTTAATGGTGCAACCTCTGCTACTGCTTCTCCTACTAAAGTTAATGACAAATTTTATTATTTTATATATACTATTCTTATATATACTATTATATATATTTATATATAATATTATTTTATATCATAATATACATTTAAACATTATTAATGTTCAAATGTTTATTATGATACGCCCTCCCCCAACTACCCGTGTGGATAGCAGAACTTAAGTCAAAAATAAGTACGTATTTTGGGTGAGTTTGTAGGGTGTCTGGGGTGTTTGTTTTTTTCATGAAATTTGGCAGGTAGCATTAAAAAAAGGTTTTTGCTGATGTCTGAATATATTAGATAAAAGTCTCAGCATTTCTTCAATACATACCTAATGCGCAAATAACAAGGAAGTTTTAAAAAAAATCAATTCATTATAAACACAATTTTACAAACAAATATTTTCGTGCAGAATTAAAGTTAAACTCTTCTAGTACTTAAAAAAATCTTTATTGATACAAATGACTAAAAAACGAGCACAGACCCAGCCAACATAGACAGGCGGGTACCGTGTGGTTTTTGTCTGGGCTTACGAGAACGGGATTTTAACGGGTAAGTGTTTTGGTTTTCGGACGGGCCCCATATGGTTAAAAAATAAAGCAAATTTTCTTGATTAGGTTTTATCTGGTTTTTATCAGGGACGAAGAATCTGGGGATTTGACGGGTTTACCAAAAGGTTTAAACTGATAATTAAAAAAATCATAACAAAACTTACTCGATGGATGCCATTTATAATTCGCATTGTGCATGAAATAAATTTAAAAATTTAACTTTTATGCATCATATTTTTTGTATACATTATATGTGCATTTTGTATACATTATATGGACAATAATGTACATTATATGTACATTATTGTAATTCAAGAGAAATTTTTTTTCGATTTATTTTTTCATTGTGAAACTCTATTAAAAAGACGTTGTTTTAAAATTTCATTTACTACCATTATAAAAGAATTTTTTTAAATTTTTTTAAAATAAATTTACAAAGTTTAACACATATGTTTAACATATGTTCCAATAACTATTAAACATGAAGTAACTATTTAAATGATCGTCAAATATTATGCCTATGATTTTCATTGAATGAACTCTTTTAACTTTAATGTTGTTTATAAATAAATCAGAAAGTTTCAGGGGTATGTTATCAGTTTTCGAAGGTTTTGTGAAAAGAATGCATTTAGTTTTATTAATGTTTACGGACAGTTTATTGGCTTTAAACCAGTCATTTAGACTTATTAGCTTTGTGTTTACAGTAGAAAAAGCAAATTTTAAATTAGATCCCGAAAAAAAAGTAATAATATCATCAGCAAAAAGAACAAACTTAAGGAATTTAGAGGATAAGTGGATGTCATTAATATATAAAAGAACAGCAGAGGACCAAGTATTGTGCCCTGAGGGACACAACTACTAATAACTTCTAACTGCGTACAAGTTAAATCCTACGTCACACATTGCTTCCGATTTTGTAGATTAGACTGTAGTAATTTTATATTAGAATTTTGAACTTTTTAATTTATAGAGGAGGATTCCGTGATCGACAGTGTCGAATGCCTTTGATAAATTAACAAAAACTTCAAGTGTATAATGATTGTCATCAAATCCTTTCAAAATATTGCTAGCCAAATCCATCACTGCATATTCAGTGCAATGATTTCTCCAATACCCTAACTGTTTGGCATATAAAAATATTGCTTTTATCAATAAATTTATATATTCTATTATACATAATAGGTTCGAGAACCATTAAAAAACAAGAAAGAATTGAGATAGGTCTGTAGTTTGATTTTAAAGAATAGTCGCCGTTTTTATAAATTAGAATTATTTTAGCAAGTTTTAATTGATTAGGAAGGTCCCCGTTTTTTAATCAAAGTTTAAAAATAATGAAAAGAGGCAATTCAACAATATCAAAGACACTTTTCAAAACAATTGCATTAATATTATGAAAACCTGGACTTTTATTTGTCTGATGCAAATCAAAGGCTGAACAAAGTTCTTCAATGGAAAGTTCCGAATTGTCCATAATAAAATCTGATTTTTTCAAAAAAGACTGGAATGTTTTGCTACTTGGAGAGATTTCTTTGGCAAAATTTACCCCAACATTTATAAAATAATTATTGCGTCTCTCAGCAATTTTTTTTTTTTTAACAAAAATTTCACTTTTATCAGATTTCAGTCGATTAGGGAGGTTGCAAGATGTAATTTTCGTTTTCTCTGTTATTTTTTTTTTATT
This sequence comes from Hydra vulgaris, assembly GCF_038396675.1. Classification (NCBI taxonomy): domain Eukaryota; kingdom Metazoa; phylum Cnidaria; class Hydrozoa; order Anthoathecata; family Hydridae; genus Hydra; species Hydra vulgaris. Next base: position 8,069,689 of record NC_088921.1, on the reverse strand, counting down.
ATAGTCCAAGTTTTTTTAGCGCTTCCAAATGATTTCTGGAGAAGACCAGAATAGAAGGTTTTTTTTAGATTGCTTTTTTATTTTTTCGAAATAATTTTTGTATTTTTTATATTTAGTTTCGTTTGCATAGTTTTTGTTTTTTAAAAATTTTTCGTATAGTTTTTATTTATTGATGAATTTAAAAGACCATTAATTATCCACGGACTATGCGCATTTTTGGATTTTACAACTTTCTGAATTTTTGGAAAAGCTTTGTCATATTGCCTTGTAAAGACGCGGATAAAGAAATCGTATGCGCTACGTGTGTCATTGCAATCATTCAATAGTTCCCAATTGATTTCAAGCAAAAGCTGTCTAAAGATCGCAATCGAGTCTTTGTTTACATGTCCTATATATGCTGTTAAGGATTTTTTATTTATACAGCATTTAGTATTTGTTGTTAGAAAAACAGGATAATGGTCACTGATATCCGTTTTTATTATACAACTGTTGATTGTCGAGTTACTATAATTATTAGTGATAATATTATCTATGATAGATGATGATTTTCGAGTTACGCGCGTCGGCTTGTTAATCATGGGGTAAGCACTAAACTGAGAAGGAGTATTTATGAAACTTTTCACGTGATTATCAGTGTTTAAATTTATCAAGTTTAAATTAAAGTCTCCGAGTAAGTATAGATATTTTTTTGAGGTTTGAATTAACATTCACCTTAAGTCGAACTTAAACCGGATGGCAATTACAATTAGTTTGAAACTTAAGTTTCAAATTAATTGTAATTGCCATCGGGTGGTCGATATAAAGCTGTTATACGCGAATTTTTTTTACTTTTCGGTTAACCATCTCTATAGATAATGATTCACAGTTCGAGTTATTCACACTTTGGCTATCTATTTTTTTACACGTCATCGAGTTGTGAATAAATATGCATACGCCTCCACCAATACCATTTTTTCTTGGTTGGTGAAAAGACTTATAATCTGTTAAATTCAAATTAGTGTTACTCATATCTTCACTCTGACATCAGGATTCTGTAAGACAGATTATACTGAATTTAAAATTTATATTATTTAGCATTAATTTTAGATTTTCAATGTTTTTGCTCATGTTTCTAATATTTATATTTCTTAATGACATGCAATGTAGTGATTTGTTTAGAATAGTTGTAACCTCATGAACTTTAAAATAGTTAGTTCCTAAGGAATAATTGTTAAGAATGTTTACATCAGGATCAATGTTCTTTTAAAAGTGATGTACGTTTTCACCAGAAAATGTATTAAAAAAATTAAAATTAATTTGTTTAAAATTTTTGAATTTTAAAATTGCATTTGTTCCGTCCACTCCAGCAAAATCAGTTTATCATTTTGCTGTACAAGAATCACAGAGTTTTATCAGCAATCAGTTGACATAACATACATTTTTGATCGGATAACTTGCTCTGCGTAAATGTTAACTGTTGCTTTAAACAAAAAGTGCCATTTTGAAGTTTCTTTAAAGGTAGATTATGGTGCTTTTCTTCTAGTTTTTTTCAAAGCTGAGAGATCGTCTTATTCTTGCAAACAACAACTTGATTATCATGTTTAAATCAATATGACCTTGCTTTTGCTTTATCTTCTAAATTTTTCTCATTATGCTTTCGTTTCTTAATAGTCATTTTATTTACCAAAATGGCTAACCTCTTTCTCAAAACGTTTTTTATGGGACTCAACTGGTATGATCTCAACCTGGATAGTTTTGGTTCATCAGAAGAGGTCAGTAGAGCCAAGTAGAGAAAATAGCAATAACAAATACAAAAGTGTGTCAGTCGAAGTTGTGGTTAACTGCATTGAAACTGATGTAGCAGATTTTTTTGCTTGTAATACAAAGTACTGGTTGCAGATATCAATCAAATGTTTAGAACCTTTTGAAAAATTGTGTGCAGAAAATTTAATTATATTGACTTTTGATGCATGATCTAATTTTGACACACTTTAAAGTTGGAAAGGTTATTGACTAGTTTAGCAATTATTTAAAATAATTCACTGTTGGTTATGATTATATACAATACATGCCCTTTTCTAAAGTCGTTGTTTAATTGAGCAGGCAATTGATAGTTGCAAGCAAATAATTTTTAGCTTTACCATAAAATACACTGTGACTCTTTTTGGGGCTCATGATGTACTAAAAAAAGTTTCTACAATTATTCAAATTGATCATCTCATAATCAATTTTAACAAAACAAAAAAACAATAATACTGTAGTAATATTTATGATTTATTTATTATATTGTTATCACAGTTACTATATATTCGCTAAAATTATATTAAATAATATCATAATATATAACTATATACCATAAATAATATATAACTCTAAATTAAATATATATTAAATATAGTAATTATGTGCTCATTATAATTGTGATTCAAACCCAAGCCACCATAAAAAAAGTTGGAAGCCAAATATTTTGGTACCTCTATTGCGTGACAAAATAGAGCATGAGCGTGACAATATTTTCTGATGAAATTTGTCAGGTACATAGGAAATTGTTGTATAAAATTAAATGAAATGTTACAAAAATAAATTAATATGCCTTCAAAACAAATGCACTTCAAAAACAGAAGCGAAGTTTTCAATACCAATGAAATCGTTAAAAACGTTGAGAAAATTACATAATAAAACAAACTTAAAGCACTCTACTTTTGAAAAAAAGTCTAAGTTGATCTAAACTCAAAAAAAAAAAAAAAAATGGGACAACAAAATACATCTACACTTAATCTAATTCAAGCAGGCTGTTAAAAAGTGGTCACAGATTTCAACTTTAAAATCGGTGTCGTAAAAGCTAAAAAAGCACGTACCTAAAATATGCAATTTAAAGTATAGTACACAATGTAAAAAGACTTTCAAAACAACGAGTGTATATTGCAGTCTAATTAATTTATTCTAGTTTTTGCTAAATTACTCATCGTAAGTTTCATACCACAAAATTAATACTTTTATTAAAGTTTTTAAAGAACTTTTCCATGCAGAAATCTTTGTCCAATAATAAATATTGTTTTAAATCAGGACCGATACCAAAATATTAGTACATTTGCGTTAGCTAACTTTAATTTATTATTTAATAAAAAAAAAACTTTAAGTTTTTATTTATTAAAAGAAATAACGTTGAAACTTTTAACGTTTACTTTTAAAGTTGAACTTAAGTTGAAATAAACAACAATGTAAGCTCTACAATAATTTCCGTTTTAGATCTTCTAAACAACTTGTTAATGTAACACAATATTTTTTAAACTTCTTGTAAAAACGCACGAAATTTTCCTGTATATTCCTTGGTTGCAAAAGGAAACTATAAAAAGAGACATCTCTTTTAGAACCAAAGGGAGACTATAACGTAAAACTGAAACTATGTTCTGCACTCATATAAAAATATTATTGGTATATATATATAATAATATATTTATACTTGTCTTAAAATAAATGCATCCCAAGAGGTGGAGTTGGGGAAAACACTACCTCTTTTCATCCCCTATTTAAACGTGCCTCTTGTCGTATCGCAACAATCAAAAGCAAAGAGTTTAACACTTTACAAGAAAAAACAATATATATACATATATATATTTTCATATTTATATACATATATATATTTTCATATATATACATATATATATTTTCATATATATATACATATATATATAAATAAATAATTTATATGGTTGTATTAATATCAGTTTATATGGTAAATATATACTTAATAAAGTATATATTTACAATATAAACTATTAAAAAAACAATAATAGTCTTAAATTCAAGAATTATAGGAATTTTTTTTTTTTTTTTTTTAAAAAAAAAGTATTTTTAACAAGTTTTCTTTTTCTTTGACAGTTAAAAAAATATAAATTATTATAAAGGTTATTTTTACCAAAGGTTACACTTTTTAATATTAAGTTCTTTATTTTTCTTTTGTATAGAATACTAAAGTACTGAATATTTTATACGAGGATTCCGGTTTTAAAGTGGACGAGCACAATCGTCAATTTCTAAAAAAAGTCCTCTGTATTCAAAAGTATCTCTATATCTTCCAAAAAATAAAAAAATAAAAAAGTGGCTTTTAAAAAAAAAATTTTAAGGAATGGGTTAGGAAGGAGAGGAAAACGGAGGAGGGGGGGAGGTGAAGGGTTCGAAAGTGTCATGCGTAGCCTAGCCACGGCTCTGCCAGGAACAATCACTTCCTAAATAAATTAGAAATAATCTTTAATTTTATCATTATTTAAAAGTAAAAGTTTTAGTTTATGTTTAAACAGATCAAGAAATATAATTGTATTATTAACAAACTTTACAATATCCAGAATCGACAACTATCTCATAACAAGCTCCGGGCGTTTTACTCTTAATAGGTTCCGCATAACAGTCCGGACTTACAGTAAGATATCCGGACATAAATCGCAGCATGTCAATAAATGGGTGTGAGACATTTAAGATTTCTTTTTTTGCATCTGGTATAAACAAAAAGCCGAGTTAAACAAGTATGTCTTTTTTTTTAATTTAATGATTGTGAATTTTGAATATTTCTAAGTTTTCATTTAATGTTAACAAACAATATATTAAATGTTTAATTTGTGTAGAAATTAAGGAATGTATTGAAATTGATTGATTGAAGTTTCACCATTGCTGGATCATCAAAAAGAGTTCATCATTGATCCAACAATGGTG
>NC_088921.1:7975000-8062500 GCF_038396675.1 Hydra vulgaris | reverse complement strand
ATAATAATTTATTAGAAATTAATAACATTATTAATAATGTAAAAAAATAAACTATTATTTCGACATCAATAATGCAAATATAATTTTTAGGAACTGTAAACATAAGGTAAACTAATTTAAAATCAAATAACTATCAACAAAGTCAAACAAACAGTTTAAATAAACTAAAACAAGAATAGTAAATAAGTATGCAAAATACTCTTCACATTTATTGATATTTGAAATATTCTATATTCTAAAATCATTAACATATACAAACTGATACAAACTTACCAGTGATAGGCTGTGTAGATTCGACTAAAAATAACAAAAAAATTGTACACAAAATAATTTGAAATTGTCAACAGTAAGTTGCAAATTTAACAATCGTCAAAGCTGTTCTGCTTTAAAATGTAATATAAAACAATTTAATATAAAACAATTTAATATAAAACAATTTAATATAAAACAATTTTATATAAAATTTAATATAAAACAATTTTACATAAAATTTAATATAAAACAATTAATTGTGAAAGTGATAGACTGAATAAATAATATGAGCAACATATTAATCAATGATAGCTTAAAAAATGTTAATGAGAGTAAAAATTTTGTTCCACTGCACTTTGAGGGATAACACAATACTAATGCATTAAATAGTGTATATAAATAGAAACATAAATTCAATAATCATTCAGAAACATTTCTAAATCATAAATTTACAAGCAGAAGGTTGTGTACATGGAACTAAAGATAAAAAAAGTTTTTATAAAAATTTGTAATTGATAAGAAAGGTGTGTACATGTTTGCAAATAATAGTTTTTAAACTTAATAGTCATAGTAGTCACTGAAGATGTAACTAATGATTTCAAAGTTGTAATTAAAAATAAATGCTGTAACTGCCAAGATATGCATAAACATATTAAAAAGTAAAAATTTGTAAACATACCATTTATAGCAGATGTAGAAAGAACTGAGGTTAAAAAATACTTAATAAAAAATTTATATTTCAGTCGTCAAAAATATATACACATATTAAAAAGTAATAATTGGTAAACTTACGATTCGTTGAAGACAAAGATGTAATTAAAATTCAAAATTTGTAATAAAAAATAAATATTGCAAATAATGACTTTGAAATTAGTAATCTTTAAAATCTATTCACAGATTAAAAAGTTTTAGCAATTTCTATAATCATTAACATATACAAACTGATACAAACTTACCAGCGATATGCTGTGTAGATTCGACTAAAAGTAACAAAAAAAGTTGTACACAAAATAATTTGAAATTTTTAACAGTAAGTTACAAATGTAACAATCGTCAAAGCTGTTCTGCTTAAGGTGCAACAACTATACTAACGAAATGAAAATAAACAATGGAAATATAACTATTAAAATATAAAGATAATATATTTATAAGCAACAAGATAACATTAGGAATAGTTATAAACTTATGTAAACAATAAACACAGATAAAGATAGTATACAATAAGTAAAAAACATTAACTTAAGTTTTTTAAGTGTTTCTATATTAGAAAGATATTATAAATGTTTACTAACATTAACTTATTGTATACTATTTTCTCTTTGTGATTATGTTAATGTTTTTTTAATGAATAAACCCAAAATTTATGTGATTTATACTAATGAAATCTCAAAAAATCTACAAAAAGCCAGGAAAGATCTAAAAAAGAAATAAATATTAGACATGCTTGTATACTGATTTAAACAATAATCCAAAGATAAAGAAGTATATAATCCAAAAATAATAAAAGACAATAATAATGATATCTTTTGTTATATTTTAAAAACACGAAGAGGTTTTTTGTTAAGATTAAACTAATGAAGGATGAAATATTTTTATTTATATGTGATATCTTAATAAAATTGTCAACTGGTACTAACAGTTAACAATCAATTCAATAGTTTAATAGGCTATTATAAACCACATATAAATAAGTATATTACATACTTCATTAATTTAATCTTAACAAAAAACTTCTTAGTGTTTTTAAAATATTAAATGTTAGTGTTTTAAAATATTAAAACTGTTGCAATTGAATACCAACAGTTTTAATCTGAAACATTAATTTTTTTTTATATGTTACATAAAAAGCTTTTTACATTAATCATTATATTTTGGATTTGAAAATAGTTATTAATACTATTATCATGAATAAAAAAAATTGAACTTACTATCTGTTAGTGCATCTAAAACAGTTTTATTAAGCTTGTCTATATTAAATTAAATCTAATAATATAAATTAAAATAATTTAAAATAAGATTTTTATTTGAATCGCCCCCTTATCCGGATTTCGGCCCCACCCGGATTTCGCTTACTAAAAAATAAACAAACAGAAAAACCGAAATTAGGTACCTAAAGTCCAACACTAATTAGACTAATTGCTTATAATTATTTTTCGTTGAAATTTGGCATGTTCATAGAAAATGCATAAAGCAAACTATTTTAATTATAAAAAAAGCGGACTCTACATTTCTTCGACTACAAATCCAAGTGACAACATCAACCAAATTTTCATGCAAAATTCTCAGCAAAATACTCCATAAAAAAGTATGGTAGCGATACACAATATTTATATAAAAATCAAGCCAAACTTTTCTTCTTTTCAAAAGTCGTTATGGTTTAAATATGTTTCTAAAAAGAACCACATCAAAAAACCGTTTGCCTAAGGCTACCTGAAAAAAGTGGTATACTTGGTATAACACTAAATTAATTGCTTATAATTTTTTTTCGTTGAAATTTGGCATGTGCATAGAAAATGCATGAAGCAAACTATTTTAATAATAAAAAAGGTGGACTCTACATTTCTTCGACCACAAATTCATGAGAGAACATCAACCTAATATTCAGGAGCAAAATATCCAATAAAAAAGTTAGTAACCATGCATAAAAGTATTTAAAAAATCAAGATTAGCTTTTCTTCTTTCCAAAAAGTATCTATGTGTATATATGTTTCTAAAAAGAAACTCCAAAAAACTACGTCTGTCTCACGCTGCCTAAAAAAAGAGTTAAAAAAACGAGAACCAAAATTTTAGCATAAAAATCGGTTCCGTAAATCGCGATTTCCACGTACCTAATATATACATATATATATATATATATATATATATATATATATATATATATATATATATATATATATATATATATATATATATAAATCAGTGTTTTTGTGTGTGTGTGTGCGCGCAGATAATCTACTTTTATAAACCATATAACTTTATTTTTTAATTTTATAACCATAATATTTTACCCAATTTACACACACAGTACTTATTTTACTATTACTTTTAAAGCACATTATCATTATTTTAAAGCACATTATCAGTCAGATCTTTTTTCCAGTAGGAAAAAGTATAAATCTGCTTTTCTTTTGTTTACTTTTTCTACTCTTACATATACATGATTTTACATTCATACATGACTTACTTGGTATTATCAGAATCAAACCATATATGGCAGAGTTTTCTACCAACAATTATTTTAGGGTAAGTAATTCATATCAGATCATCAGTAAAGTCAAACCATATTAGTCAGATCATTCTAAATTGTCAAAGTGTTAATAAAAATTCTTTATTTCATTTAAAGATAGTACATGCTTTATTTCATTTAAAGAGAGTACTTGCTTTATTTCATTTAAAGATAGTACTCTCTAACTTTCTTTTTTCTTTTACATCTATTTTTTGCCTTTTGCATGTCTGTCTTTCTGAAATCTCTGCTCTCTATTCAGTATGGTTCAGTTGATTCATCTTTCTTTTTTTGCAAGCCATGTGAATCGACCACATAAGTAACTTTTCTTAGACAAATTATTTAGGCTATCAAGATAATCTAAAGTTCAATTTTTTTTATCTTAATTTGCATGATATATAACCCATTCTTGCATTAGGTGATCTTCCTTTGGCATCACTAAGAATACCCATTACTCTTCACTATCTATATTGTTATGCATTGTACTTGCTGCCTCTTCCTTTAGTGTCTCAGTAATTGAAAGGGTGAAATATCTCTCATATTAAAGATTCAAGACATCTTCTACTGCAATAAGACAAGCAGAAGCCCTCTTGATAAGTCTATCAAAAGGTAAAAATGAAAGTAATATAATTAAACACCAGCATTGTAATTGGTCTAAAGTAGTAAAAAATTGATAGTAAAAATTATACAAGTTATAAAATATAACTTAACACTGTTATTAACAGTTATAAGACTGCAAATAAATAAAAATATTTGTTAAATAATTAAGTTAAACAAAATGAAGTATAAAGACTGAAGAAGAATTCTGACTAAATAGTCTCATTGTCTAAATATTGTGTCTCATCATAAGGAATAAAAATTCAAATTAAAAGTTTATTTATAAAACAAGAATATTATTTGATAATATTATTTTGTTTAAATAAAATTACTTTTAAATAAACTATCATTAGTTACTTTTAAATAAAGTAACTAATGATTTAACTAAAGTATCAATAAAAGTTTTATAAATTTTTATTCATATCATTTAATTATATAAGATTTTTTTAAAATAAACGTAGTTTAAAAAAAAAATTTTTATAAGCGATGACTTTAAACAATGGTTGTCTCTTTAATAAACTTTATATAAGAATTATTAAAGTTTATACGCTGGAAAAGAAGAAAGATTTTGTTGAGAAGAAAAACAGAATAAAATTTTTTTGAATGTTATTAGAACTTAGATCTTTACTTATGTTTCTATTATTGAAAGGCATTTATATAAAGTAACAAATTATTTCTAATGATTTTTATATATACTATGTATATTATATATATATATATATATATATATATATATATATATATATATATATATATATATATATATATATATATATATATACAACCCTCGGAATTAGGGTCGGCATTTGGCAATGCGGACCTAACTACCGACCTGAAAGTGTTTGAGGTCGGCAAAAAATTGCTGACTTCATTTTTATGTTTTATGGTAAGACCTTTGAATCAAATAATTTTTGCCGACCTCCAAAAGATTTGCCGACCTCATTTTTCCTAATTCCAAGGGTTATATATACATATATATATATATATATATATATATATATATATATATATATATATATATATATATATATATATATATATATATATATATATATATATATATATATATATATATATATATGTAAGTGTATATATGAATAAAGAAAATATCTTAATATTATCTAGTATAATATTGTATACTTAAAAGAGTGTTCAATAGATAAACTAGAGGTATATAGTATATATGTTACTGTTACCCGCAGTACCCGGAATTAGCTAAATGCTAATGTCTATAATAAAATTTAATATTGCAACTCTGAGTTTCATGTGTTATCACAATCATCAGGCAAGTAGTAAAAGTTTAATTTCGCTATGATTTGTTTAATGGATGTTACGGTTTATATTTGTATTTTGGATCATTACGGGATGAAAATTGATTAGTAGTTAGGTTAATAATATTATTAATTTGTTTTTAGTTAACTAATAATTGTGAAATAGTTATATGCTTAATGTTGTTTAAAATATTTTTTATCTGTTAATGTTTATTATTTGCGTATTAAAAAATAATAAAATAAGAATTAAAATTGATATAAAAATATATATAATATTATGAAATGTGTTACAAAAGCTGTGTATGTGAGTAATTTATTAGTTAGCCTAGAGATATATGGAGTAGATTAGTATAGTTATTTTTATTTTTAGTTATTAGTCAGGTTTGTAGCGAGCTCTGTAATTTTTTAATAAGAATTTATTTTTGTGGGGGCACTTTGATATAATTTTGGTTCTCTTATTTAACAGTTCTTCAGGTTTTGGAAATAATATAATAGTAAATTTCTCATACAGACATAGTGGGCATCTTTTGGAAATATTCGAGTAAATATTCAAGTAAATATTCGGAAATATTTGGAAATATTCGAAATATTTGGAAATATTCGAAAAAACATAATCCAAAAGTTTAAAGACGTTGGATTTCAAATAGACATAAAAACAAATCTTAAATCAATTAACTTCCTTGATGTAACTTTCAATTTAAAAAAAAATTGCAAATGTGCCAACAAATCCATCTGCCCCATGAACAATTAAAGCTTGTTGAAGAACATTGTTTATCAAGCCACTGTGTTGTCAAATAAACCTGACTACAAAGAAAAAGTATGTAACTTGGCTAATGTGAAACTCCATTCAAATTCGGTATGCTAATCACCTAAAATCTTTTAACATTAATAAATTTAAAATTGATACAGAGTTGTCTAAAGAAAATTGGGACATAAAAGAGAAAATGTTTACGCCCTTAATTAAGTGGAAAATTGTGAAATGTTGCATACTTTTTACTTTTTGTCAAAAATTTGCAATCTTTGCTTATACAAAAAATTCCTTTCGAAATCAACTCATTTCGTTAAATAAATGAAATGATTTGATTTCAAAATGCATACACAAGAATAAATTCCACTTATCTTTTTTTGACACCGGTGATTAGCTAATCTTTTGTTTTTTCTTTGGTGCTATCAATTATGTCTTTTAGTAATTTAAAACCTGCTAAAAATTACAGTGTTTTGTAATTTTTAGAAGATTTTTAGATTTTGATTTTGTATTCAATGGCTGATGATAACCGTATAGGGATGAAACTTGAAGTACCATAGAAAAAAGTTTTTTTTTTCAATATATGTATGTATATACATGTATATATATGTATATATATATATATATATATATATATATATATATATATATATATATATATATATATATATATATATATATATATATATATATATGTTTATAAACATGTATGTCTTTTTAGTAGAAACATCAAAATGGGACAGTTTTTTTCTTATCCAAAAAAAGATAACATTCTTCATAGTCAAGTGTTTAAGTTAAAATTTAGTGAAAGCGTTGGAGTAGATTGGAGAATTCTTGGACGTTATTTAAATATAGAAGAAACCTATATTGACATTATTGATCATGATGTTACTGAAACTAATGAAAAAGCCTATTCAATACTAACAAAGTGGATGCAAATTAATGAAAATCCAACACTTGAGGAGTTAAAAACAGCTTTAAAGAACATGAGGAGAATGGATCTAATAAGAAAAATAGATGAATTAATAAGTAATTGTTTTTAAATCATTTTAATTTAATAATACTTTGAAGCAAATTAATTTGGATGCTTGCTGAGGTTTTTATATTTATTATAACTTTTATATGATAATTTAAAATAAGTTTTTTCTTTTGAAGAGCCTTTTTCCAAAAAACCAGGTAATACTCAAAGGTTATACTTCAATCACACCCAATTTTTTATATAGTAACGCTATTAGGGTAAAAAAAAAGCCTGTAATTTTTTTTTTCCAATTATTTGTAGTTCTTGAGTTATGGTAGGTTAAACTCTTTTTTTAATACTTAAAAAGTCATTAGAATTTTTTGTTTTTTAGACTAAATATCAGGCTTTGTTAAGAAGCATTGCGCAACTCGCATTTTGCCTGCGAAAAAGCGATTTGCCTACGCGTTCAACAGTTTTGCGCTACGCAAAAACTTTTATCTTTTAGTCTATTTAAATTATCTTTTAATGTCCTTAACGTGATGTTTATTCAGAAGAAATAATGTCGTTAGTAAAAGCATTTAACCGCAATTGTAAACTAATAGATTTTTTTGTTAAAGAAACTGTTTAATAATTTTTTTGTTGTTGATAAAAATTAGTTAAAGAAAATAAAGTGTTTTAAGTTTTATCTAAAGGAATTAAATATATAAATTCCTTTTAAATATATAAATTATTTTTTGTCATAATAGTTTAAAAAATGCATGATTTATTTTGAAGAAAATATTTTATTAATAAGATATTTTATTTTAAGTTTATTGTCAATTTAATCTCTAAATTGAAATTGCACTGAATTGTTTTTATACAAAATAATGCTGATTAATTTGTGCTAATTAAGTTTGCCTAAATATATAAAGTTTCTTAAAACTAAATAATAATTAATAGGTTGGTAATATTTGGAACAAGGGTCGTCCATAAAGTACATGCGCTTTTATTTCAACCTCCCCCCTCCCCTTCATTTTTACATATGCTTTTTTGGGTACCCTCCACCTCCCTAAAAGTATCTACGCTTTTAATCTACATACCCAATATTTTATGATATTTTTTAATTTAGTGTCTCCTTACTTTTATAATTGACTCCTGCCCCCATCTCTTATATACACCATTTGAAGACCCTTCCTCCTGCATCCGAGCATGCATACTTTATGGACGATTCCTAACTTGCCATCTTATGTCGTTAATGCCAAAATTATCAAGAGAGCTTTAAAATTAAAATTTACTCCAAAAAAATCTCAAAACTACTGTTCCAGCTAATTTTTAACTAATTTTTGTTTTATAATTGTGGTATTATATATAATTTATATATTATATAGTTTATTTTATATTTTTAATTTGTATAATTTATATTTTTTTGTAATTTACTACTAAATAATCACTTATATGCGCTAATTAATCAAAATTTATGTTACCGAAAAAAAAAAAAAAAAAAAATTAGACCTTCTCTATTGTAGTGTGAATAAAATTAAAAATTTTTTTGGATGTAACTATGTTACATCCAATATGCATATTTGTAATATTGAAAATCTGTGTTCTTATATAAAATATGAACAAGAATATTTATATAATTCTTATATAAAATATGAACGGTGAAAGAATTCCACCTTGTCGTACACCATTGCTTATTTTAATGCTATCAGAGTTTATTTTCTGACATCTGACAAACATAGTTTGATTCTTGTACCAAGATGCAAGTAGACAGACAATATTCTTGGCAATTCCCTGATCCATTAATTTAGAAAACAGTTTCCAATCAATAACGCTATCAAAATTTTTGTTGAAATCTATAAAGCATGTGAATACATGGCTTCCTCTAGAAATATAGTATTCAACTGTCTTTTTTAAATATGTACAAGATGGAACGATTTTTCTTGAAACCAAACTGAAAATCATCAGCATTCTCATGAGATTCGATTCTTTCTAATAAAATTCTGTCAAATATTTTAGAACAAGCGGGAGAGATTGTAATTGCTTTGTAATTATTTACATCTGTTTAGTCTCCAGTTTTAGATTTTACTAAAGGTATTATCGTGGCTTCACAAAATGTTGATGGCAAATGTCCATACAATAAGCATAAATTAAAAAAATACTTAGATAGAGAGACAGTCCTCCATATATAAATGATTCCATAAGCAAATCATTTGGCCCAGCAGGTTTTCTGTTAGCGTTACTATTATAGATGTTACTAATGGTTTGCTTATGCAAACCATTAGTAACATCTATAATAGTAACGCTAACAGGTATGTCTAGCAATGAAGAATGCACTTTCTGTTCAAACTGTATTCTATGCTGGTTGTCATTAAGTGAATTATATAGTGCTTGAAAATGTTTCTTCCACATAGTGGCGATGTCCTTGTCACCAGTAACTCCACTAATACTAGCAATATGATTGGTTGCCTTTCATTACTAATTTCATACACACTGTTCCAAAACTTTAAAGGATCACCATTATTGATATTCTGTGCACATCTGTCAGCTTTAATTTACTCAGTATGACTTTTACAATGTCTAGAAGCAAATTTAAATACTGCCCAAGTTTTTTCGAAGATGTTTCCATGAACCATGTTTAGGTTTTCCATCAATTACCCATTGTTTGAATGCATCCCTGGCTAACTCATGTTTATCTGCAACATAGTCATTCCATTCAGGAACATTAAATTCTGAATTTACTTTTAAACCCCTATGAGGTATCACGGCAGCCACAGCAGATTGCATGCATTTTACAATGTTATTGTAAAAAAGATTAATTTCTGAAGCAATATATTCACGAAATACAAAACAATTAAATATACTATAAGGTACTTTTACTCTTTGAAGTAAGTAATCCACCCTTTGTTCATATTGAGTTAAAATTGAATAGTCACAAGCTTGCCAATCTGGCTTACTAGGCGACATTTTGAAAGAAGAATTACTTTCTATTGTAGGAGCTTTGCTATTTACTGAGCATAAAATTGAAAAAATTAATGGCATATGGTCTGATGCAATGACTTCTGTTAATACTGAAACATTTGCTATTAATTTATCTACAACATGGCTACATAAGAAATGATCTAGCCAAGAAGTATTCTTATTATCAACACTGATATAGGTAAAAGCATTATTTAACCTGTTTATATCAGATTTAACCAGATTATTTTCAGCAGTAAGATTTAAGAGCTTGTCATAAAATCTTGACCCTTCATGACAATCAAAATCACCTGCAATAATAGTGTATACTGTATCTGTAATAACACAAAGTCATATGATATACACAAATTTTTAATTTAAAATAAACGATTCTTTAAAGATCAGCAATTGAATAAACAAAAAGACAATGATTTATAATTGGTAGGCATTTCTAGGTTAAAAATATATTCACACTTATAACTCCTTTGGCCAAACTTCCATAAGACTATCAATTGTACTCTTCATATTGAGAGAATCGACACTAACAGCAACATAGAAAGAATATCCATCGTGCTTTGTTTTTTGATTTTGACATTTAACTGATTTATTATTTTTAATTTACAAAATATCATTAGTGCCTTCTATAACTTCGTCCTCCGTAGTAGTGGATTCAAGACGCAACACAAACATATGGACAGTTTGTTTGCTAACTTTTGCTATAGATTTCAATCGCATATTAGTCACTGATGATCTCAAAAAATAGGCTTTTGATTGTTTTGGTTGTGTAATACTTTGTGCTGGTTGTTGTTGATTCTGCTTCCTTGGTATTTCTTTTTTGACAGATCTCAGAGCTAAGAGTTTGTGAAGATCCATTCCTCAACGGTGGAAAGTCATAATGTTTCGTGGCGCCTGGTCTGTCAAGACATAGATTGTGCTTTTCTCGATTAGTTTCGACAGCAACTAGATGATCAAGTGCGTTTTTCATGTTCAATAGATCATTTTTTATCTGAACAAGTTGCCTCATTTCGGCTCTAAGATATGCTACCTCCTGTATAAGTGCATCTACATCAATATGTTCTGTACCAACTGAAGGCAACCTTAACAGGTCGCATGCATAAAAAATGGGTAGTTTATTAAAGTGATCCCGCAAAACCTTAAGAATATTTTTGACTTTTTTTTTTGATTTTTCAGCACCTTTTGTTTTCAATCTGTTTTTCTCAGGCAATATCAATCTCATTTCAATTTATTTAATCATTTAGTTTCCTCTTTAAGGTAAAAACCACATGTTATTTTCACATTGTCATCCATTGTTAAAATATCTACTCTGCTTTTCAGAAAACACAAAATTTCACTGTGAACAGGTAGATTGATATCAGCTGCTGCCATATTATCCCTATCAATTGTATTAATTCCAGTATTCTACCATAGGAGGGCTACCACCCTTATTACCAATGGATTACTTCCTGCTTGTTATATTTATTTATATATACTTTATTACACAGGGACTAAAAAGATTCAGTATGTGTTTTTTTCCGTAGTCAGTATGTTACATATATATATATATATATATATATATATATATATATATATATATATATATATATATATATATATATATATATATATATACATATATATATACATATATATATATATATAGATATATATATATATATATATATATATATATATATATATATATATGTATATATATATATATATATATATATATATATATATATATATATATATATATATATATATATATATATATATATACACACATATATATCAATCCTCGGAATTAGGGTCGGCATTCGACAATGCCAACCTAGAAGTGTTTGAGGTGTTTAAGAATTGTCGAACTTGTTTCTATGTTTTATAGTCAAACCTTTGTTTTACATTTCTTCTGCCGACCTAATGCGGAAAATGAGATTTTAAAAACTGTAAACTGCATGAGTAAAGAAAGCATTGACTGGTTTAACCCACCGCTCAACGCCATAACAAGCGTAGCAAAAACATTTTTGAGTACAATTGATAAATGTTTCCCTAAAGGCCACAAACTTCACAAACTTTTTAACTGAAACAACTTGAAGGTTAGTTATAGGTGCCATCTTAACATCAAGAATATTATTATTTCTCATAATAAAAGTATATTATTTAATTCTCATGAAAATGACAATTAATTAAGCAATTGTCGACCAACCACCTAATGCCCACTCAATGGAAAATGCCTTACAAAAAATCTTATTTATATTTGCAACGTAAAAACTCACCAAGAAGAAAAAGGATATTATTACATTGGCCTTACCAAGAAAATTCAAAGACAGGTAGTATAAACATAGAAACTCTTTTGTTTATGAAAGTAAGGCAAACTCCACTGAACTTTTCAAATTTGTGTGGGAATGCAAAATTAAAGCTTTCGAACCTTTACTAAAATGGTATATTTTCGGTCAAGCGAAGCCATTCAAACCAGGTGGTAAATTTTGCAATTTATGCTTGACAGAAAAATACCACATTATTACATCACCATTAAATTTTCTTAACAAACGAACTAAGCTCGCCATGAAAATAAATTTCTTATAAAGAACCTTAATGTTATCAAAACGGACACTCCATAGCATTTTTTGTCATTACTTTTTTGTTGTTGTTACAAGTATATATATATATATATATATATATATATATATATATATATATATATATATATATATATATATATATATATATATATATATATATATATATATATATATATATATATATATACATATATAAATTAGTAAAAAACACTTATCTAACTTTTATCTTCGACTTGAAGTTTCACCATTGCTGGATCATCAGGAAGAGTTCAATCCAGCATTGATCCAGCAATGGTGAAACTTCAAGTCGAAGATAAAAGTTAGATAAGTGTTTTTTACTAATGTATTATTGCTCTGTTCTTTAAGAAGAGTATATATATATATACTTATATATATATATACATTTATATATATTTTTATATATATATATATATATATATATATATATACATGTATATATATATGTAGATATATATATAGATATATATATATATATATATATATATATATATATATATATATATATATATATATATATATATATATATATATATATATATAGATATATATATATATATATATATATATATATATATATATATATATATATATATATATATATATATATATATATATATATATATATATATATATATACGCTGAAAAATATTTTTTAACTAGTTTAATTATTTTGTTTAGAATACTTTCTTTCCAGAGCTTTTCAAATGGTGTTCTATATCTTTGTTTCCAGCATAAACTCAGTAAACTAATAACATGTTTAAGCATTTTCTGCTTTTATAAAACCATTATTTCAAGACTTCTATTGCCATCATCCCTTCTGGCTCATTATGCAATCCCTGGTCTACCACGAAGCATATCGCTTTTGATAATAGAAGCCAAATATTCAACAGACTCTTTGAATGTAGCATTGTACTGTATTTTTAAACTCATATCTGATTTCTCAAACCGTAAAAAAGAATTAATAAACAGACGTTTTGTGGTATTGGTTATTTAAATGTTTTGTTTGTCCATTATTTCCTGTCAATTAACTTTTTTGCTTAAATTTTTTTTCAAATATTAGTTTTGTAAATTTTATTTTTTGCTGTTCTGGTTTAGTAGCATTACAATTTTCACTCAATTTTATTCACAAATAAAACACAAATGACACATAGTTTCAAATAGACACTATTGGACCGAAGACGTGTTAGAAACCTGAATTTTTGTGTCTCAATGCTTAGCTGTCAGTTTCTTTTAATCCACCTCATTGGCTTTTTTTAAAATAAACTCAATATTTCTGTCACCCCAAAAAATGCAAGCACTAATGGTAGATGACAATAATCTTTAAATGCCTTCGTACTGGAACTTCAAACATTACTTGAATAGGTACATGTAAGAGATTGTGAGAGGTTGTCAGCTGGTTCAATCAGCTTTGTAATGCTGCAATCAGATATAAAGATCTACATATAAAACAGAATTATAGATGTACAAAGTGAATCATTGAAGCTCTAGAAGGTTTTTTTTGGTAAAAATTGTAATTAAAAATCTAGATTTCTTTAGGGGTTATTTATTACCTTATAAAATTATTTTTTTTAATTTTTTAGTTAATAATCGCATAAAATGAGAAAAAATGTATTTAACATATTATTATATTAGCATATAATAATAATATAACATATACTATTAACATATATAATACTATATGTTATAATGTACCTAATGTGTATTACAACATGTAGTATTAACGCATCTTTATTTTATTTATGAAATGAAATGATTAAAAAAATGTTAAGCACTTGTTACATGTAAAATTTTTAGATAACGAACTTTTGTTAATATAATTATTGCAAATCTTTTTGGGTTTTGAATGCATGATAAGAGCCTGGCTTTTATTTATTAAATATTAGTTGTTGTTAACTAACAAATTTAAAAACTTCAGTATTACCAGTACCTCATAAAATATTAAGAAAACTTGGATAAGGTTTTCAGCTTTGTTGAAAGTGAATTAGTATATAAAAAATTTAATTTTTTTAGTAGTTTAAATTAATTCTGGAAAAGCCTCAGTCGCGTAGTATATATTAAAAAATATAGTTATCAAAATAGTAACATTATATATTTGTTACTGAATTATTCAGGCTTCAGTAAAAAATTAACATTACTATTACCATAGTATATTTTATTTAGTAAATAGTTTAAAAACATTGTTTTGTTAATATTTTGTTGGCCACATCATTTAACTCAGTTTATAATGCCATACTAAATGCTACTAAATGTAGATGTAGAATTTTAATTTTCTTATTCTTACTTCACATTTATTACAACCTTAGCAGTTATATTTCTTAGGTTTCATTATTATTTTGTGCAAAACTGTAACTTATTTAATTAATATTAATTATTAATAACTAAATAAACTATTAAAAAAAATTGTTTTTTGAACAACTTTGTTACCACATATCATATTATTAAGTAAATTGTTTTGTTTGATATTATTTTGTTCAAAATTTATTTATTTTTATTTTTTATGTAACTTATTTATATTGTTATATTAGTTTGTTAAATAAATAATATGTAATATTAAGAAAATTACACAGCTTCATTTGAATTCGAACTAATCAAATTCAAAATAAGGGCTTCATTGTATTGCCATTGTTCTTTTTTTAAGTTTTTGTGTTCATTTACTTACAAAAAAGATATTTTTCCTCCTATGGTCTGTGGACTAACTTTTGTGTTCCTGGATAGTTCTCTCATAAATTCTGCAGGATCTTCAAAAGAACTATCTATAAAATGCTATTTAGGTTTAAATGACTTTGGAAATACAATATCCCAACATTTTTTGTTGATGCATTTTCTTTAAATGCCTTCTTTATCTAAAATATGAATTTAACATTGTAGATAGTGCCTTTAGGTCCAATAGTCTCTGTCTTTTATCTTCTTCTTTTTTTTCTATTTGAAAGTTTTTGTTTGTTAGGTAAATATTTCTATATATCATTTAGAAAATTCAAGTTTACCAGAAAGTGCTTACAGAGTTTCTGTCAATCAAGGTAATTGTAATGTTCATTTTATTTAAAAAACTCATAATTTACTAAAATTTCCAAAATGATTGTTTACAATTGAGTTTCAGCATGCTTTGTTTACTTAAAAAGTACTATAGAAATGGTGACAGATTTTATATCAGTGATTATTTATTTTTAGCATGATTTTTAAAACAATATAAGTACTTTTTTACATGTAGCTTTTGTCATTATATTATACATTGTTGCTATTGTTGCAAACGTAAAACATAGGTAAAGTGTACATTGTTGCTTTACTATTATTGTGGAAGAATACTATCATTCGTTGCTTTAAAACTATTTAAGTAACAAAAACTTGTTTTTCTTATTAACTAAAAATATTAATTTGTTAGTTATATATTTAAATTTTATAAAGTTTGTTATAATCATATATCAAGTGTTACATTATTTTGATTTTTCTTATAAACATAGTATAACTATTTGTTTGATTTTCTTCTTTAAAACATAAAATTTGAAGAAAGACGAACAGGTCATTCAAACACCAATTCAAAAAGAATTTTTGGTAGAAGAGGGGGAGGGGGTGAATAGTGAAAATGTATCAACAGAGATAATGTGGAAGAGGGAATAGAAAAATTTGAATAGAAAAATTTCTTTGCTCAAATTGTGCTTTTTTAGCAGCTAGGATCATGTCCATTGATTCCATTATTCCTATTCTACCAGTTTCTCTGTGCAAGAAGAAAATCCTTGTCTTCATTGCTTGTAATTACAGTTACAGCATTTACACTAGCTTTATCAAACAGGTTTTTTAGATCTTTGTTGAAAGTTTGTTCTTGACAATTCGGTACATATTTTAAAAGATGCTTAGAAACTAGTTAAATTTTTTTGAGAGTAAGTGCTGTTATTGCTATGATTTTGCTTTAATAACTTTTTTTGATTTTGCTGTCTATTTTTGCTTAAGTTTTTCATTATCATTTACTAATTCAAAGCTTTTCAACAAGATTCCTTTTACAAGTACCCAGTAACTTTTGATTACACGCTGCTTTGTGCAGTTTCAAGGATTTACATCTTTCAGGATGGTTTTGATGCCATTTTGATTGTACAAATCTATTTTCTTTTTGGAGTAGTGCATTGTTACTAATTGCTGCCAAAAGATATCTGCCTCGCTGTGCTTTTATATAATAATAGGTTTAAACCTATCAATTCTAAGTGAAGGATCCTTGATTTTTTGGTAGAAGAGGGGGAGAGGGTGAATAGTGAAAATGTATCAACAGAGATAATGTGGGAGGGGGACTATACGCTTTTGTTCCTCAATATAGCTAAATTCATTTTTACCCTTAACTTTTCAGAAATACTTACAGGAAATTTTTTTTTATCTATAAAGACTATTTTTGGATTTTTTTGGCACCAAACATACTTTTTCTGCCCTAAATTTTAAAGCAAATTTTGTTTTAATCATTGCCTACTTAAACACACAGACTTCTAAATCCTCTCAAAACCTTTTAAAAAAAATTTTTTTATACTTAACAATAAAATTGTGACCTTTTTTTAGTAATGGATATAACCCTTTTAGTAATTATGGTTAATCATTGCTGTTTTTTAGAACAAATATTTGAGGAAGGTATTGTTTTGATTTGTCAGTAGAAGTTTTTGGAATTTCAAGTACTGTAGGAAAAATTAAAGTTAACAAGTTTATGAAAATAAGTTTTAAAACTAAAAAAAAATCCAATCAACTTATTAAAAATATAAAAGGAAATATTTTTATTTTTTAAGTTCAACAATGTTATCTTTAAGCATAGTTGATGTGCCCTTATAATCTTGACCAACTATGTATTAAGTTCTAATAATAGATCAAGATTTTCTTTTTCAAACAATATCACTTTTTTTTATCACCTATCACTTTGCCACTTAGATCAGTAGTTTACTTAAAATTTAAAACTTATTTTCTGTATGAAGACAATTTTCATGCTCACAAATAAGAAAATTCATTTGGTCCGCTATTCCTGGAAAATACTTTTAACTACTTTAATTATTTTGTCTGTTAAAATTTGTTTAAAATGTAACTTGCTTTCTTTCCAGAACTTTTTAAATGGTGTTCTATATCTTTGTTTCCAGCATAAACTCAGTAAACTAATAACATGTTTAAGCTTTTATCTGCTTTTATAAAACCATCATTTCAAGATTTCCATTGCCATCATCCCTTCAGCCTCATTATGCAATCTCAGGTCTACCACAAAACATAACACTTTAGATAATAGAAACCAAATATTCAACAGACTCTTTGAATGTCGCTCTGTACTGTGTTTTTAAACTCACATTTGATTTCATAAACCGTTAAAAAAATTATCAAACAGAATTTTTGTGGTATTGGTTATTTAAATGTTTTATTTGTCTATTACTTCCGGTCAAATTACTTTTTTGCACAAGTTTTTTTTCAAATATTAGTTTTTTGAGTTGTGTAAGTTTTATTTTTTGTTGTTCTGGTTTAGTAGCGTTACAATTTAAATGACACATAGTTTCAAATAGACACTATTGGACTGAATATGTGTTGGAAACCTGAATATTTGAAAGAATTCTTTCTGCGTTTCAATGCTTAGCTATTATTTTCCTTTAATCTACCTTATTGGCTTTTTTAAAAAAAATCAATATTTTTTTTACTCAAAAAAATGCAAGCAGTACCACTAATGGTAGATGACAATTATCTTTAAATGCCTTGGTACTGGATTCATCAAACATGACTTAAATTGGTACATGTAAGAGATTGTGGGAGGTTGTAATGCTGCAATCATATATAAAGACATTACAAATAATACAGAATTATAGATGTACAGATGAATCATTAAAGCTCTTGAAGGTTTAGCAGTTATTGTTTGGTCATTGATCTAGAAGGACATGACCTTATAAAATTATTTTTTTAACGTTTATAGTTAATAATCACATAACATAAGAAAAAACAGTACTTAGCGTATATTATTAGCATATAATAATACATGTACTATTAACATATATAATGCTATATGTTTTATTCCTAATGTGTATTACAACATGTAGTATTAACCCTTTTTATCTTTTTTTTCATCATCTTTTTTTATTTATGGAATGAAATAATTAAAAAATTAATAAAATGTTAAGCAGTTGTTATATGTAAGATTTTTAGATAACACTGTTTAATATAATAATTGCAAATCTTTTTGGGTTTTGAACGCATGGTAAGGGCCTGGCTGTTATTTAATAAATTTTAGTTATTGTTAACTAACAAATTTAAAAACTTCATTAGCAAGTACCGCATAAAATATTAAGAAAACTTGGATAAGGCTTTCAGCCTTGTTGGAAGTAAATTAGTATATAAAAAGTTAATTCTATATAAGTTATCAAAATAGTAACATTATATATTTGTTACTAATCTTTTGGGCTTCAGTAAAAAATTAATGTTACCAATCCCATAGTTATATTATATTTAGTAAATAGTTTAAAATTATAGTTGATTATGTAAGTTAAAATTATAGTTGATTATGTAAGTTTCTATTTAAATATAATTTTGAATGTGTTTTTGAAAATATAGAGAACAAATTTTTTAGTTTTTGATGTTTACTATGGTTATTATAGATACATGGAGAAAGGTGCGGGTTTTTTGATGTTTACCACAGATACATGAAGATAGATGCAGGGTTTTTAGGGCCAAGTTAACTTTCATTCGTTTATACTAGGTTTAATTGTGGAATTTTTTTTTTTGCACAATTCATCATAAATATTTTATGAAGAGCCTAGGAATAAAAATATACAAAAACATTACCATACCCACTAACCCTAGATCTAGTGGGGATGAGGGAATTAATTTACTATTTAATAAATCCAATCCAAACATGAATTTTTTCAAATTTTTTTAAATAATAATTTTGATCGTTTTTACCTGATAAGTGTATTAAGATATTTTTTATTTAAAACGTCAAATTTATTACAAACTTTAAATAACATCTTTTATTTAAAACATCAAGTCAAATTTATACAAGATTATATTATTAATCTTGTCTAAATTGACCTAATAAATAAAAAATATCTTTTAAAGTAAATCTAAGAAGTTTCCATGGTCAATCGAAATGTTGTTAAATCAGCATTACTTTTTAACCAAAAGACGCAATATAAAATCTTAAAACTTCAACTTTTTTCATTATGAATCTTTGATTCATAATAAAAAAAATAAATAACGAAATCAGAAATATGGATACTCAGTCCCAATCTCTTTTTTGATCATTTTTTTTCATGCCATTAATTTTTTAAGCTGATAGCATAACCCAATTAGCTTTAACTTATAAAATACTTGCTCAATAGTGTTGAAAATTTGTAACTTGTTTTTTAGGGAGAGGAACTCAAAAATGATGGCTAAATTACTAAAAAATTTCAAAATGGGGTAGCACTTTTATTAAGTTTTCTGATGCTCCATTTAGGCACCTTAAGATGTATGTCTTAAGATCAAAATTATACCATTTATGTCTTAAGATGCCTAAATGGTATGATTTTGAAGTTTTTTCTTTTGTTTCTATATATATTAAATTCCTTGTTACAAAAAAACTGCAAGAGTTTTTCAATGCAAATAAATTAGATTCGAAAAAGAAAAACTATGCAGTTCTTTTGTATTATGTTTGTTACATAAAGAACATTATGAAAAAATTTCAGAATCATATCTTTTAGGTATCTCAAGATAAACTTTTTTTGTAGGTGGCGTTAAAAAAGTATTACACCATTTTGAAATTAAATTTTATTTAGAAGCTTGAAATTTTTTAGTGTTTTTGTCATCATTTTTAGTTCCTCTTACTAAAAAATAGATTGGTACAAATTTTTAGTAATATTTAAGCAAGTATTTCCTAAGTTAAAGCTATTTGTGTTATAAAATTACCTTTAAAAATAAATGGCGCTAATAAAAACAATCAAAAAGGAGATTGGGACTGAGTATTGATATCTCTGAAGCTTTTAGGAGTCAGACTTTAAAATTTTGGTGAAGTTTTCCTTCATTAAGCTTGTATTCCAAAAATCATCAAAATCTGAGATGTCATGGTTCTGAAAATATATTTTTGGATTGATTAGACACGAATTGATCCAAATGTCCTTGACAATATCTGCCAGACAATATCTATGAAAACCTGTATATATTAATTACTATTCAGTTTTAAATAAAAAAGCGTTAATAATAAGCTTTCTTGATTTTTGTCTTGTTTGCTATTGCTTTTAAATTGACCGGTTGCATGTTTGATTTAAAGCTGTTAAGTGTAATTGATTGAATGACTTCTGCTAGTAGACTTTTCCATTCATAAACGACTCTATTGCTGAAAAAATATCGTCCTTTCATACAATTTCTAACCAATTCAGGTTTCAATCGATGTTTAGCTCCTCTAATGTTAGATGCTGGACCTGATTAGCAAATAGAGTTCATTGCTTGATTTTGTTTAATATCAATCTTTTCGATACCTTTAAATATCTTGAATTGCTGGATCAAGTCACCTCTTAGCTGCTGAGTCTCTAAAGTTGTCATATCCAAAATTTCTAATTTTCCGTACTCAAGATGTCTTAGTTCCGGTATCATTTTGTTTGCTCGAACTCCATGTTATATACAAAAAAATTGTATTTTATTTATAATTAATTTATACGAAATAACAAAATAATATACTGAAACAAATATGCTTACAAAAAATATTCAATAAAAACTAAAATTAGGTTAACAAAGTACAAATTGTTATTAAATGTTTTCTAATCCTTTTTGAGCATTTTCTATATGAGGCAACTCTCCAATAAAACAAGGGATTTGTTCTTGTCCCTATTTCAGATCCATACTCTATGCTCCCCATAGGATGTTAGCCCTCTATTTCCTTTTTTAGCATAAAAATACTTTTTACAATGAAATTAAAATGAAAATCTTAAATTAAAATAGTAATGTGATAATTTTAAATTGCACAAAATGACAAAGTATGAAATAATTTTGAAATTTTTAAAATGAAAAAATGAAATTATTTTTTAATTTTAAAGATGACTTTTAGATGTAATTTTCAGAAATTACATCTAAAAGAGTGTAGTCTACAAAATTTTCTGCTAAGAAAGGTAATTCTATGTTTTATTTAACATTAACAACCAGGATTAAGTATCCTTTGTTTGCCTTAAAATTATGTTAGAAATGGTGATGGATGTTTCAGATGATTTAGAGACAGATATTTCAGTGATTATTGTTGATATGACTTTATTTCATTGTAAAAGAATACTGTAAATTAAATTTAGTATTATGTTAGCTAAGATTCCTTAAATAATGTTACAATCATTAGTTTTATCTACTTTGTCAGTTGCTTATGTAAGTGATCATTGGTTTTCAATGGTCATTATCATTGGTGACTACAAAACTTCTGAAATCTCTCTTAAGAATTACTTGATTGAATAACACAAATTTGTTATATTCATTTATCAAGTGATACCTTATTTTGATTTTACTTATAAACATGATATTAAAAACAAAACAAAAAAATTAGTTGTTTTAATCTTGTTTAAAAGTAAAAAAATATGACCACGACCTCACTGTGTCATTGGTAGTATCATGCTCAATTTGTCCATGCAGAGGCTTTGTTTGAGTTTCCTTAGTTTGTATTTTG
Organism: Hydra vulgaris; assembly: GCF_038396675.1. Classification (NCBI taxonomy): domain Eukaryota; kingdom Metazoa; phylum Cnidaria; class Hydrozoa; order Anthoathecata; family Hydridae; genus Hydra; species Hydra vulgaris. The sequence goes on along the minus strand of NC_088921.1, from coordinate 8,040,301 downwards.
AAGCTAGGGCTTTTAGAAAGAATTGTATTTACAATAAAAAATATATTTTGTTTTATTTAACATAATTTTTAAAAAATCTTTAATTATAAAAATTTCTTCTATTTGTTTTCACCTTAATAATATCTGTTTTCAGCCTAAAAATATGTTTTTAAATTTAAGTGAAAAGATAAATTTGTAACAAAAAAAACAGATGGATTACTTTTTTCAATTTGAAGGTGGTTTTCTAAAAGGGTATTAGTTATAACATAATATGGGTTATGGTCAGTCTGTTATATAATTAGTAAACTAATTACATAACAGACCGACCATAACCCATATTACGTTATAACATTAAATTGATATTATTGTTATAACATTAAATTGATTATAGTCTTTATTCTATCATTAATGTGTATTGAAATTAACTTTTTTCAACAGACAAAAAATACAGTTCTAATATATATATAAAGATAAAATAAATAGATATAACTTTGTTCAACAGAAAATAAATACAGTTCTTATATATATAGATAGATAGAATATAATGATAGAGTTTTTTTAATGACTTTTTTAACTACTACTCTATCAAAACTTTTTAATAAAAATTTACATGCTTTAAATATTTATTAAAAAAATATCAAAATATTCAGCGTTTAACCCTAAAAGGACAGGAAAAAAAAGTTGGGGTATTAAACTACCCCAACCTAAAATATTTTTATGCAGAAATATAAAAACTTTTCAAATTCAATTGTGTGCTTTTTTTTTTTTTTTTTAAACATCTTTGCTTCTAACAAGACTGCAAGCAACCACTATTAGTGTTGGAAGTTACTGGAAGAGAAAAGATGAAAATTGTAGAGCAAGATAACGATTGACAGACGACTTAAAGGATAGCAAATTATATATATCAGGAAAGCAAGATGAAGGAAGCAAATTCCAAACACCTGATGTTCGAGGGAAAAACTGGACAAATAAGAGTTTTTGAAGCACTTAGGAACAGTCACAGAAAAAGGATGAGACTTTATTGAATGATGAATAACACGATAATGAATTTTGTAGATGGCACAAGAGATGCTAGCTCTTTAGAGCAGCGCCCATTATAGTATTTGTAGAAAAAAGAAAAAGAAGCAACATTACAACAATGTGATAATGGTTGGAGGTTGGCTGAAAGAGTAGGCCCAACTATGTTTACAATGCATTTTTGCACCTTGCTTAAAAGAGAAAGGGCATCACTAGAACATCCGCCCCAGATATGGTAACAGTATTCCATACAAGGACGGATTTAAGATTTATAGAGATAGAAAATAGAATTCGAAGTAAGAAAGTGTAAAGCTCAATAAAGAGTTGCAACCTTAGCAGATGCTAATTTTGCAACACATTTGATTTAAATTATTGCAATAACGATTGGCTGAAAAGTGTTTTATCTGAGCCACTTATCAGCAGCCACTGTGAGCCCCATGCTTTAGCAGAAGTGAGATCTTTTTCAAGCTCAAATGCCCCCTCCAAGCAATCAGAGAGTGTTAGCTTCTTATCATGACAAGAATAAATAGTAGTATCATCAGCAAACAATGCCACCTTAGATGTGAAAATATCTGGAGGATCGTTAATATAAATTAAAAAGAGTATAGGGCCAAGGATAGAACCTTGAGGAACCCTTGAAGTTACAGAATAAGAAGAAGAGTGCTGTCCATCGAGAACAACTTTTATACTACGATTGGAAAGGAAGGATTCAATAATGTTAAAGGTCATTACAACAATAAGAATCTTTTTTGTGCCTCTCTGAAATTGCTTGATTATATAGATAGTTTTTTGGAATTATTTGGCAAATATTACTATTGCAACTATAACGGGAAGGTTGTTATTTGCATTTCATTTTTTAAGAAGACTTTTTGATAATCCCTTTCATTGAAATTTTGTTCTTCCATGTGAATCCCTATATTTTATAAATTAGGTGAATTTACAAGAATAAAATATAAGTGTTGTATGCTTCAACTTCTAAAACAGTGTAAATGGTGATTGGTTACTCTTTTGCCAACACAAGTAACATCTGACAACCTGGTATAATGTGTCAACTCCACCTTTAATCACAGGCATAGTAAAATCGAATCAACTTTAAATTGAGATTTCTTTAAAACCATTAATGCTTTTTATTCCTTTTAACGTCTTCGCAAATGGCGGATGCATTTTTATAACGGTAAAAGAGAAAAGTGGAGATAAATATAAAGAAAAAACAAAACTATTTACAAAAGGAATTATTATCTATTTTATAAGCACAAATCATTCATCAATGATCATCTAAATTAACTTAAAGCAAAAAATCATTCAAAAAGGAAAATATATTTATATATATATATACATATATTATATATATATATATATATATATATATATATATATATATATATATATATATTATATATATATATATATATATATATATATATATATATATATATATATATATATATATATATATATATATATATATATAAAAGAACTTCAAATTTAAGAAAAAAAATAAAAATGAACACTTCATAAACTTAAATATAAAAAAAAAAAATAAAATAAAACCAAAGAACAAAATAAAGTGAAATAAGCAAATAAAAAGAAAAAGTAAGAAAAATTAAATAATCAATTAAAAAAGAAAGAAGAAAGTGCATTTGTAGAGCTGGAAGATTGTTTTTTTTTTTGATAATTTTTATTTTTTCTTTACGTTATAATTTTTGATAATGATTACTAATTCATTAGGGCAGGGTGGGGTAATCTGAGCCTATATTTAGCTATTTCTGACTTTAAGTTAAAAAAAACAATGTTTAGGTATCGACTTTCTGACAAAAGATGTTTTAAAATCATGATTGGACATCCTACTAAACAAATTCAACAAAAAACTATTACTTAAAATACTATCAATAAGTCTTGGGAACCTTTATTTGAAGATGCCTATATAGACCCACATTACCCCACGTAGTGGGGTAATGTGGGACTACATAAAATATTGGTAGTTTTGGTTTACATACATTCTATATGTATGCACCTTTTTTATAGCATATATACAAGGTTTTATTTTAAAAAGTAGTCTTAAGTTATTTTTATTGAAAAAGAAAGTGCACACATACACGGCACAACAATAAAAATTAAAAACTCGGTCAAATAAAAAGTAAAAAAATGATGATTTAAAACAGAAATCATGTTTTAATAAAGTGTTTTATAAAATATAACTATCTTTTTGATCACTACACTTTTATAGTAACATTCGTGCTATTTTGGGCACTTCTTAGATCTTTTTGGGTATTTCTTTGATACTTCAGTAGAGGTAATAGTTTTTTTTTCCTTTTTTTTTTAACTTGGTTTTTTTCCTCTCTGACTTTTTGTTCCTCAAGTAACCGTTGTTTAACTGTCTCATTTGTGAGGAGTTCTCCACATTTTGCTTGTACACTCTTCGTTTTTTGTTTTTGTTGTTCAATTATTGCTGCTGTTTCTGCAGATACATTAGGACATATAATTGACCTTAAAGCTTCTCGCATAGCTGATCTTGGTGTTTGTAATCTTGGAGATTTTGAGCTATAACATTCAGGTGATTGATTGAGAAATTCAATACCTGTTATTCATCTTTTCTTTACTTAATGGTGAGATACCTGTACCACGAAATCCTGCTATAGCATTTGCTGGAGAGAGTGTCTGACACAATTGTTTTAATCCTGTAAAAGCTGTCTTATCAATATTTTTTTGTTGTGTTTCTCAACAACAATAATTTGGATGTGGTTGTCCATTGCGGCTTTTATAGTACCATATGTTAAATGACTGCCAGGACCATCATAAAGGTTTTTGATCTTATGGTTTTTGATCTTGGTCAACAAATGGTATGAAGTGCTCGACAAACATAAACAAAGAATGTATTTACTTCTATTGAATCATTTGTACCGTCTTCTAGAGCAACAAAGGCTATTCAGTGTAAATACATTAATAAAAAAAGAGAAAGAAAAAAAAAGTTAAAAGAAAAAAATAAAAATTATAAAATTCAAGTAAAATACCAATTTTCAAATAGAAAGTCTTGCATCCATCCACTTTCTGTTGCCCCAAAAGCACATCCTGGTGGTCCATTTTCTACCCATTTAAAATACAGATAGCCTTCTCCCTTAAAAACAACAAATAGTGGAAGATATCTTCCATCTGCAGACACACAGAACAGCACTGAGTACATAGCTTTACTAGAAGAAGCAGCCAGTTCATAAGCATCTTTGCTTTTTGGATGTACAAGCACTCTCTTGGTTAAGTGATTTGTAAAAAGCCCAGTCTCGTCAAGATTGTATATACTACTTGGTACAATGTTATTATTATGAATCACATCAGATAAAATAGTAAAAAATTCATCTAAACTTTTAGCTCTTGAAAATGTAAGTATTTCAGGTTTATGTAATCGAAGTTTATCAACGTGACGCTTCTTAAAAGAAATTATCCAATCTTTCCCAGGATTTCCATTTTTAAAAGGAGTTTTCATCCTCAACGTTGTGCATAATTGAGCAACTAAATTACAAATGTCAAGAGAATCTAATAGAAGACCATATCTTTGACAATACTGCGCTGCAGCTACAATCATAGTTTCATCATTATCACTCAGCACACTTTTTCGACCTTCATGTTTGTTTGTATTAAATTCTTGTTGTTTTATTCTTCATCTCAATGTTTCTTTAGGAACAGAACATTCTTTAGCAGCATGATAAATAGTATTTTTTTTCTCACATATTAACATTGCTCTTTCCAAACTATCAGCATTGTACTTGGATTTTATTTTTTAATCTTGGCATTTTTTAAATACTTTCTAAAGTAATATTTATGAAAAATCTGTTAAACTTTTAGTGAAATAAATTAGCATAAATCACAATATATCACCAAAAAAATATTTTAGCACCATAAAGGTCATATATAATATTTTGTTTGACCTAGGTATTGTTTCATACAAATAAATACACGTTTCTTAATATAAACTTCAAAGATATAAACTTCAAACATAAGTGTTTAATAGTTCTAAAGAATTATTAACACCAAAATAGTCAGGTCTGATAAAACTAAAAGGTTTATAATGTTACTAACAACAACTTCAATAATATAATTCATATCATAATATTTTACATACATAGACCCACTTTACCCCACCTGATTAAATTTCAAATTTTAAACAAACCATGTGTGTCTTACAGGTATACTATCCTTAAAATATAGAAACTTTACTTTCAAAATAACCATTTTTCATACGTTTATGCCTTATTTGAATATATTTTCTCTGAAGTTTAAAAACGGAGAAAATAATGACTTTGTTTATGTATCTAGCATTTTAGCTAAAAAAGTGCCGTTTCTAACTGCATAGCTAGGTTATATTTTAAAATTAATTGGCCTAATATGTTATAACAATGTGGTAAAAATTTCAACTTTATACCTAAAGCCATTATCAATATAACAAATAAATATGAATTAGTTCCAGATTACCCCATAGACCCACATTACCCCACCCTACCCTAGTTATTATTTTTCAATCATTGTATTATTATTTGTTTTCTTGCATTATATTATTTATATTTAATTGTATTTATTTTTAGTCCTCATTTGATACTTATTTTTTTTATTTATTTCATATATTTTTAATATTATATTCTTATAAAAATATTTATTATTATTTTATTATTGTTTTAGTGTCTTTAATAATAATATTATTATTTGTAGCAGTTAACAGTAGTTGTATTATTAATATAGTATGTTACTTTATATTATTAGTTTTTTTATATTTTTTGTTGTTATAGTTACTTTTAATATTAGTTCGTGGTTTGTCAAAGTTTAGTTATTTTGATTGTTTAATTTTTTAACTGTTATCTTTTAGTTACCTTTAGTGTTAATCACTTTTTTCTATCATTGTTCTTATTTCTTTATATTGTTATGAAAATAATTTTCGTTTTTTCATGCCAACGGTTACCCAAGTTTTAAGTTTTCAAATTTAGTCTTTTACTTGGCTTTTTTTTTTTTTTTTTATCTCTATTTCACACTTTAGTCACTCTAACTAGTTAATACTGCATGTACATATATATATATTTTTTTCTAAAGAATATGGCGTTTAAATCTCTCTGCAACACATGTCATAAAAATATAACTGATAATCTAATGTGATCTTTGTATTTCATTGTTCCATGCCATATGCCAGATTTGTATTGTCATAGCTGTTTATCTTAGGTGGCCTTTAGCTCGATTTCCAACTTGGAGCTTAAGTCTACATTGTTATACAGGTATATATCTACTAATTCATTAAACTCTTTGAGACTCTAAGTAATCTTAAAAATATCTTAAAAGATCTAAATTATAGATAAGGAAGTAACGTTTAATTAAAAAAAGTAAAAGAAATAAAAAGCATTTGTAGTTTTATAGAAATCTCAATTTAAAGTTGATTGGATTTTTCCTTTTCCAACCAATATATTTGTTGTAATCCAGAATAATATGTGATTTTTCATTTGGTCAGTAAGAACTTTACTATTAAATGCTGATAACAATATGACTTTTCTTAGGTACATAAGAAATTATTGAAATTTTAACAACCAAAAATGGAGGCACTGAACAGAGGCTAGGGTTAGAGAAAAAATAGAAATCAAGGAGTAAAGGTAAGTTATTAGGGTTTTCTGGAAGCAGAGTCACTAAGTTAACTATCTGAGTGAGAGATTGAGAAATGAAGAAGTTATGGGGTGTTGTGCCAGCAAGGTTGTTAGTGGTGTTAGAGTCATGCCATTTAGTTTGATGAGCATTAAAGTAAACAATAACAACAATATTGGCAGAGGGATAAAGATAAAAGACAATTTTATAAGAAACTACATCTAAAAGCTATAATCATAAAAAAGTCTTGAAAAGTTGGAGAGCGTTAAAGAACCAAGGAAAAGGTGTTAGAGTGAAGAGGTGTTAATTGGAAGCAAATAAAAGAATGATCGGAGGTTTCAAACCTAATATTTATCGAATTGGTGAATTGATAGGTAAGTAAATTCCCGACTAAAGCATGCAACGATTGGAGTCTTTGCAAATCAAAGGATTGTACCCATCAATGCTGAAATCCGAAGAAGAAAACCTAAATTTAAATTAATCTGACCAAAACCAAACAAGTCTGGCAAATTTTGTAAGAGGAATGATTTGGGTGATGGAAAGTTACTTCAAAGACCAAGATTATTTGTGAAAGTTGTATTGAAACAGTAAGGTGGTGAGGATGATTTTTTATGAATAATATTTTGGGTTACTGGCATAATTTAAGTATAAAGAGAATTTGACTCATTCACACAGACAACTTGGCAACTTAACATAGATAGAGCAAGAGCATTGAGCACTTTTTCAGTCCTGCTAATTAACCCAAAGTTATGACTTAGCTCTCCTTATGTGGCCTAGTTAATGCACACCAAAAGCATTAACTGAGGCACTATCCATACAAAACATGGCACTGTTAATATTCTGATATTTTACTGCTGTAGATGGAATCAGCCTCTCTGAGAGCTATCACAGAGTTCGGGAAACTTTACTAACAGCCAGCCTCAGAGCCATTAAGCTGAGTTTTAGAGCTGTATCTTCATTAAGAGTTAACAGGAAGAGTCACAATCAAAGAGGGGAAACATTGTAACACATGTTTACATCCAAGCCAACCTAATAGATAAAGAAGGGCTTCAAGGCTCACCGATAGAATATTTACCTTTATAGTCTTTGCCTGGAGGCCTTCTACAAGACAAGAACTGGATGCAGTTAAGTAGCTGGATCTGCATATAATACGTATTTTTATTGAGACCATTTCTAGCCTTTACTCAACCAAGAGCCCCAAGGCAGAGAAATTTTAGCTGGATGCAGTTAATACCTGCCCAAAATGAGTATTTTTATCGAGACACTATCTCTAGTTTTTACTCCAAGACAGGGAAATTTTTAAGTAAGTGTATATTTCTCTTAACCTTTGCTTTAATAAATAAACCCTAAAAGACAGCAGGGCATGAGACAGGTAGTACTTGGTTACATGGTACCAGTAGCAGGGTGATCATGATGATCCTGTTCCTGCAGTTGTTATTCTTATTTACAATATAATTCAGTTTAATATAAGTCTCTTAAATACAAAATTTTTAGTAAACAACAAATTGTAAAATATTTCAAGTCCACTAAAAATGAATTTATAAAAAATAAATTTCTCCCTCCGTCCGGAAATATGGTATACATTTCAACAAAAATTGTAGATTATCGTGATTATAAAAGTAAATTGCAACTGTCATTACATTGTTATATTAAATATTCATTACAATATAACCTGAAATATTTGGCGTAAGCAATATCATTCTTAATTAAAAACTTAATGCTCAAACATCAGTGTTTCTTGAGACAAATAAATTTAATACCGCTGCAATTCATCACTTAGAAGCAAATACTCTTGATAACGTTTTTACAACATTGCAAGCATGTATGGAGTTAATTATGTTAGCAGGTGGAGGAAATTGCTATAAAATACTTCATTTAAGTAAAGAAAAACTTCGTCACGAAGGTGGACTGCTAGAAAAATATGTATGTTCCAAAGAAGCGCACAATAAAGCCAAATCAAATTTCTAGTGAAAAAAATCATTCTTATTTAATTAAAATGTTTCAAATAAAGTTAATATAATATACTTGTCATGTACATTTTGATTTATTTTATTTTTTCGCAAATGTATACCATATTTCCGGACAACAAAAATCGCTAAAATGTATACTATATTTCCGGATGGAGGGAGTATTTTATGTTTTAAACCTCAAAGTATTTTTCAGATCATACTAATTTAGTTTTTGTGGTCGGTTCAATTTTAAATTGTGTCAATGACATGAAACCTGTTCAGACCACTCTCTCCTTATAATGTATAGTGGTTAAGGGGTTGTCTATAAATTACACAACACTCTGGGGGGAAGGAGATGGGATGAGGGGGGAAGAGGTTAGTTGTTTTGTTTTTTTATTCACTCGATTGGGACTTGTTACTATGGAGTTACAATGTTGTGACAAGGGAAGTGGTGGCAAAAGTTAAAAATTGCATTGTGTAAATTATGGTTGACCCATAAATTACCAATTTGTATTAATAGTGATTAAGTTATATTTACCACTAATAATATGCAGTGGTTAATATAAATTTGTTATAAAAATTGCTTTTATTTAGGCCAGTATATAATGAATTATTAAAAAAATAGATTTGGCATAAGAGATTAGTTCCTTGACACAGACTATTTTGAGAATGGGTATAAGCTATTAGTATTTAAATAAAAACATGCATTAGCTTTTATGTGGAAATGTTCTAATTGATTTACCTTATTATGAACGTTTATCACCTTTAAATTAAAAACTTCAAAAATCTTGTTCTTGAACATGTAACATAGGGTTCGCCCTATGATGCATATATTGATCTAGCGACATGAATTTATCCTTACTGGAAAAAAGTTTAAATCTTGAAAAATTCTTGAAATTGACCTTACAAAATCATATGATAAAGTTTACTCTACCTTTACAGAATCTATTAAAATCACAATATTCTTGATGTTTATTCTTAAGCTTGAAAATGTCCACACACAGATTTTTTTACAGAGAATTTAGAAGGTAACTTTTTACAACAGGATTTTTTACATCCACTGATCCAGATAATAACTTTTTTTAATGCAGCTATCAAAATGATAAAAGAAGAAGGTTTGGTTATTATAATTGTTATAAAGATATTGAAACCATGCCACAGATATTTTTAGAGTTTAAGAGGAATTTAAGATTACTTTTTTTTAACTAGAAAGCCAAATGATTTAATATGTCAGAAGCAAACAACAAGTCTAATAGTTGGATTTAATTTGTCTGTAAAAGTAGCCCATACACTACTTCGTAGATTTCATGCTTCTCGATATCATGCTTGCTGAAGTTTATTCATTGACAGAGTCTGAAACAGTCCTTAGTTCTTCATAGTATGGAAAAAAAAATTTCTGTAAATAATTAGCAAACTACAGGATTAAGTGTGACTTTGTAGCTTTATCAGATCTAGATGGTAGTACTACATCAGGCAATTTAGCTAGAAGTCTTCTGTGCTGTGAAAAAAAAGTGGAAAACTGAATTAATTTTTTCATAATAGTTTTTTAACTAGTTATAGCATGAATAATCAGTTGACAACAAAAACCATACCGCTCAGTTAAAAACATCAGCTTAATGGTATGGTCTACTTGTTTTTAATGCTATGTCATCTAGTTAAAACTTTAATATAAAGAAACATAAAGACATTAGTGAAGATACTATCATTCCTACTCTACAAGAAGTGTCCTGGGTTAGCTTGACAGTGACTGTTCACAAGTTATTTTAGTTCTGTAAATTAGAACAAAAATTAGACATCACATTTCTTGTGCATAAATCCTAAAAAAATAAGTAAAACAGTAATTACAAAACTTGGTAATTGCTAAACTCTAACCAAATTAAATATAATAAAATGCACTCAAAATGATATATGGTTTAGTATTACCAAATCTCCAGTTTTTCAGACATATAATGAAATATTTAAAATTTAAGTCTGTTTTTTTAATAGAAAACAAATTTTTCTAAACTTTTTTTTTTTTTAATTTTGTTTAGACTTGGCTGTCTAGGTTATTATAAATATAAAAGAACAACTTTTTGGCAGATTTATCTGGTGCATATATTTTCAATAAAAAAGTATGCACAAAATATTTTAAAACTTTTTCTTTAATTAGTTATTTAAAATATTGAAAGTTCTTCATATTTAACCATGATAATGACTTTTAATCTTTTATATTTGATAATGATGGCGATGACCATGATGATGATGATGATGATGATGATGATGATGATGATGATGATGATGATGATGATGATGATGATGATGATGATGATGATGATGATGATGATGATGATGATGATGATGATGATGATGATGGTAGTGTTAATGTTGATGATGATGATGATGATGATGATGATGATGATGATGATGATGATGATGATGATGATGATGATGATGATGATGATGATGATGATGATGATGATGATGATGATGATGATAATGATGATGGTAGTGTTAATGTTGATGATGATGATGATGATGATGATGATGATGATGATGATGATGATGATGATGATGATGATGATGATGATGATGATGATGATGATGATGAGTTATTGTATTTAGATATATCAGAGATATGCACAGCACTCAAAAGTTTCTATCTTACAAATTATGGGAAAATATGTGAAGTTCAACCACCATTAAAATTACCTGCAAATGTTGATTTAATGCATAAATTTGTTGATCTATGTATGGTTGATGCAGTTAATACTCAAACAGATGCTGTATTTAGTGTTGAACGAGAAGAATTTTTGAAAAAGCAATTGCGTTATACACCAATTCCATATAGTGAAATATTTAGGAAAGAAAAATCTGTAACATTAATATCTGGAATAGCTGGTATCGGGAAAACATGGTTACTTAGAAAATGTTTGCTTGATTGGTCAAATGGCCTAATTTGGGAAAATGTTAAACTTGTGTTTTATTTGGAATGCAGGAGACTTAATCTATGTCAAAATATTGGTAACATTAACGAATTAGTAAACTATTTCTACGAAGATATTATAAATGATTTTGATATTAATATTCATCCTGCACTGTTTATAATTGATGGGTTAGATGAGTTTAAATATTTAAATGAGTTAATAAATTACAATTCAAATTGTAACTATCCAATCGTTAATGCTTTAACAGAAATTCAAAAGTATAAATATGTAGTTGCTGGTAGAGTTTATGCAATTGATAAGTACCAAAGTATAACTACAGAGCATTGTGATAAGATAAACATTCAAATTATGGGATTTAATGAAAGCGGAATAAATAATTATATAGAAAATAATGTTTTAGAGGAAAAAAAAGATGTTGTGAAAGCAACTTTGAAGGAATCTGCAATTGCAAAGTCCATGTCATCTGTTCCATTTTATTTATCTTCCATGTGTAAGATTATTAGTAATTCAAAAAATCTATGCAAAAGTTCTTTTTTAACAATGACAGATTTGTACGCAAATATTTTTTTATACTTTTTGCAAAAACACATTATCAAAAACAATGAATTGATTTATCAGTTAATGGAAAACAATTTCAATAAAAAATATATTTTAAACATTTGTAAAATTGCATATCAATTGTTTATTGAAAATAGAGTAATTTTTTCCAAAGAAGATATACAAACTTTTATCATTGACAACTTTGATAGAAATGAAGAAAATTTTTTTGGATTTATTGAAAGGATTGAAACAAATCTAGGTTATCTTTATCAATTTGCACATTTGACAATAATGGAGTTTTGTGCATCTGTATATGCATATAATTGTTTAAGTAGTGAAGAGATTATAACCAATGAAAAGCTGAAGAGTTGTTTATCAATGATTTGTGGTTTAACCAATAAAAATCAAAGTAGTTTATTAAAGTTTCTTGTTAACCTGAATCCATTAAAAGAAACTTGCGAAGAATCTTTATCTTTGTTTTTTATTTTTGGTAAGTCCTTATTACTTAGTTGCATTATTATAAGTCATTTTAGATAAAGTTTATCTATTTATCAAAAGTATAAGTTTATTAAAATCAAAAGTTTATAAACTTTAAGTTTTTTTTAAAGCTGTTTTTTCTTTACTTCACTAAATGATAGACTCTATTCTTTTGTATTTAGTATGTTTAAGAATATAAATAAATTCATCTGTGTCACACATCTTATACAGTAGGAGATATAATTACCTGAATGAAATTTTTTTTTTTTTTTAAAAGTAAACTTTGAAAAGTAATTTCAGAAGAAAAATAAGTTGATATAAAAGATTTATGATTGTTATAAATGCAAATTTAATCAAGAATTCAATAACTTAAAAGAATTAAATAAATTAAAATAGTTAACTTTATGTGCTAAAAACTTAACGATGCATTCAAACTATGCATTTTTTTACCTTTAAATATCCAAACAAATTTTGAGTATTAAATATTTCTTCAAGTAATTTAATTTTTTGACTTTTTAATATCGAGTTAGACTATCTTAAGCTTTTAAGACTTCTGCAAGTCGATTTTGCATTGATTCAACTCATTTTTTTTGTATTATCTGGACTGATTTAAGTCTAAGCTTCTAGGAGCATGATCATTAGCTCTTCCTTTTGCTTTAAAAATTGTCACTTTTTTGATCCAGAATGGCACATATTGGTGTTCAATTGCAATAAAATCTAGCCTTTGAGCCCTTTATTTATGTAACTTAGTCTGCTTCTGGATAAAAAACACTTTTACTTTCTTTGACGTATGCTTAGTGTCGCTTCTTGTCTATGCTAATTCAAACATTTTGTACTTTTCAATCAGATTACTGATGGTTCCTAATGTCATTCCAGTTGCTTTTTTTCATCAACCTAAATGTTTTACCTTTTTTATTGAATGCTTATTAAGTCTAGAACAAAAATAAATAAATGATTAAATAAAAAGTTTCCTTAGTACAATAAAATTTTTAATTTTTCTCCTAATTGGAGTCATAAGATTTTGCACTAGTTGAGATCCATACTTCAGTACTTAGTTTTGCTTGCCTAAACTTCTTACGTTATTTGGCTTTAATAATTGCCTAATTGGACGAAGTTCGGGACAATTTGCAGGATTGTGCGTTCTAGGTATAAATTTATACTATTATTAACATAGATTTGGAGTATTGACAAGACAGGGTCAGGCAAAAGATTGCATTATTGTCATGGGTGTTCCACAATGGCAATAATCCAATTTAATGCAATTCAGGTTTTATCAAAATCTTTTTCAGAAGATGAGGCCAAGCTACTGAGCTAGTAACCTGAAATAAATTTCACTTTTTATTGTGGAATAAGTGACAAGATTTAATGTTTTCAATCCACATTGACATCTGGCTTGCCAAACCGTAATTTTTTTGGGAATTTTTTAGTTTTATGAAGTAAATATTAAAGTTTAGCCTTTGCCTTTTTCCTGGAAACTCCCATATAAAAATGATGTCCTGGAATCGTTTTGAAATTTAATTTCACATAAGTTTTATGATCCACAATTATACTTTTTTTTTCTACAAAATAATTTGAATAATTTTCCTGCATGACTTTTTGCCTTTAAATTTTCTTCAGCATTGTGATCAAGGGCTTTATACATCTTGAAGGACTTGATTTTATGCTTTTTCTTGATAGTTCTGACCATTTGTCTGCTAATTTTGCATTTTAGAGCCAAATCTTGTATTTACCTATAATTGTGGTTATCATATATACAATTACTCTTTGAGGGCATCATTTTCTATAATCTTGATCTGTGTTTCAACAAAGTTACTAGCTCTGTAGTTTAGCCTCATCTTCTGAAAAAGATTTTGATGAAACCTGAATTGCAGTGGTGGTAGTTTTTTCTTGGATTTTATCAGCTGCTCCCACTAAACCTTGCTCTTGCCTTCAAAAAACTTAGTCGCATAACCAGCTTTTTCTGTGGTAGTGTTCTTACTGTCCCAGAGAGGAAAGGAAATCGGAAAGAAAATCGGAAAATTATACAATAAGCTTGAAGGGCCAGTAAGAGAGGAAAGGAAATCGGAAAGGAAATCGGAAAATTATACAATAAGCTTGAAGGGCCAGTAAAATGATGCCATTTTGAACCTTTGATGACCTCTGTAGTTTTTACATCAAGGCACTCGAGAGTCTTGTCCTTGAGATGCGTAGAATGAACGATCAGAACAGAAGGGCAGTTGTTTCCATTGTAAACAACTTGGCTTTGAGTTTCTGGTATAAACTGTTTTCCACAGAGTTTTCAGCCTTATAATTATCTTGATTCTATGATTTGGCTGGTTTGGCTAAGGTAAAAGCTCTAACCTTATCCTTAGACAGGTTCTGGAAAAGATTTTTATGAATATGTGCATTGATTTTCAGTATTGGTGGTTTCAGTGTTTTCTGGAGTTCTAGCAGCAGCTTCCACATTGCTCTTTCCCACAGAGAACTCACTTTGTTGTAGCCAGTTCTTACCTTTTGTAGTGAAGCGAAAGATATTGAGAATTAGTTTGAAAACCTTAAAGTTCTAGTAGAATAATATAATAATGCCATTTCCATGTTTTTGATGATCTCTAGTCATCATACATCAAGGTACTCATCAACATCTTGGCACTAGTCTTGTCCTCTCTGAGATGCACAGAAGGAGCCAACAGAATGGGCGGCCAGTTGTTATCGTTGTGAAACAACACGGCTTTGAGTCTCCGAATGAACTGTCTATAAATAGGTGCTATTTACTTGGCATGTGATACCCTTGGCTTTGAAAAAATCAACCACAACGTTACAGAAGCAATGGGCTTTCTGACTGAATAGGTTGTAAAGTTTTTGATACGTTTTCTCTGAATTGTGATTTGTTTTTGTTCAACAAATCCCACTGTTTAAGCTTTGATATCAAAAGTTCATCTATGACTTTATAAAACCTTGGTCTCTCAATAAATCATTGTCTTTTTAACTAGGCAATTATGGCCTCAACAATTATGGTACAAGCTATAGTTTATCAACCTCACCTGTTAAACTATAGCTTGTACCTCCGATATCCCCTTTGCTGTTAGACTTACTGCTTTCTCTTGAAGATGGCTGATCCTTCTTAGGGGGAGAAGAATAGGTAGTTCAAGGCTGTGTAGTCCTAGGGTATCAGTTGAAGGAATATCTGAATAAATGAATGAGATACCTTTTTTGTCAGAGTGAAATTTTTATGTGATTAACAATGCTAAAGTAGCAGTTGCTTGAATGGTTCATTGATTTTCACCAAATTTTTAGAGTTGCAAATGTCATGACTATACCACCTGTAGCATTGCGTTTATAACTATTTATATAAATTTGAAGACAATAAATTTCAAATATCACTTCAGGGTATAATATTTTCTTATAGTGCATCAATATATATAAAAACTTTGTCATTTATGTATCTAAATTATAGAAATTCAAAAATAAAGTACATCTAAGCAAGAAGCTTAGATGTACTTTATTTTTGTAATTATTATAATTTAGATACATAAATGACATGTTATCATGTAATTATTGTTCAAAAAATGTTATTTTATTAAATCAATACTGTTTTGTTTATATTAATTTTTTGATGTTCTTTTTAATTTGCTAATGTTAACAAGAACAAAATAACAATACAACTTTTTTATATATAATACATATAATTCAACACTGTTTTAATTTAATAAAATTTAATAAACCACTAAAGCAATAGTGACTAGCATTGTTTTTTATAATTTTTTAAAGTTAACAAGAATAATGTAACAACATATGCATGATTGTATATAAATACATCAAATGTGGTCCTAATGTGCGTAAATAAAAATAGGATAATTAAAAATTATTTATGAAGGATTTTAATTTTTTGTTCATAAATACTAAAAATGGCAATCCTGTATACAGGATCCCTTTTTTCCCTTTTTTTTATTTAATTTTTTTAACCCCTATTTTATTAGGTCCAAACAGCATTCCCATAATTATTTTTATAGATTTTAACTATGAATTTTCAAATATTCTTTCTAAACTATTCAATGCCACATTTATAAATGGAACATTTCCTGATATTTTGAAATTATCTCCCGTTATCCCAATATTTAAAAATGGCTCTAAACTTTCATGCACTAACTACAGACCTCTCTTTTATCTAACATTATTAAGTTTCTTTAGAAACTTATGTATTCTAGAGTGTACTCTTTTCTAAACTCATTCAATTGTTTAAATGGTTTTTGATTTGGTTTTCGATCAAAACATTCTACTTGCCATGCATTAATAAGTATAGCAAAGAAAATTAGGAAAGCTCTTGATACTGGTTTATATTCCGTTTGTGGTGTTTTTTTTGATTTACAAAAGCCATAGTATTTTGATTTCTAAATTAAAACATTATGGAATTTGCGGTTTTGTAAATGACTGGTTTTGATCTTATCTTTCAGATCAAAAACAATTTGTAAGTATTAATGTTTTCAATTCTAGTAATAAATCAGTTTTGTGTGGTGTTCCTCAAGGTTCTGTTCTAGGTCCTCTTTATTTTTAATCTACGTTAACAACCTAATCAACTCTGTTCACTTCTCCTCAGTTCATCTGTTTGCTGATAATACAAATCTTTTGCACATCAACAAATCGTATCGTTATTTATGTAAAAATGTTAATTCGGATCTAAAAGGTAGAGTTACTGGTTAAATGCCTTACTATTATGTCTCAACACCAAAAAAACTGAACTAATTTTCTTCGAAAAACTATCTCTGTAAAAATGATGAAAATAAAATCAGAATTAATAAGAAATGGCTATATCCCTCAAGAGTTATTAAATATCTTGGTGTATTAATTGATTGTAATCTTGCATGGAACATTCACATTAATGAACCAAGCAAGAAACTCTCGAGCTAACAGTATGCTTTCAATAGTTTGTCATTATGTCAATAAAGTTGCACTTAAGAATATTTACTGTGCATTATTCTCATCTCATCTTAGATATTATTGTCAAGTTTGGAGTCAAGTTGAAAACTATCTTATTTAGTAGTTGCTTATAGTCTCAGAGTCAATCCATTAGAATAATAAACTTCCAACCAATTAAATCTGATACATCGAAGTCCTTCAAAAAACTTTTTATTCCAACATTTCCAGCGCTAGTAAAGTATGCTAATTTTCTTTGTTTTTGACTCATTAAATAAAAACTTACCATCTCCTATCACAAACTTGTTCACAGAAAGTAGACTATTACATTCCTACTCTACTAGAAACAGTGCGTCTGTGAATGGAACAGGAGCCTTGTATGCATTTTGAATGAGTCCAAAAAATTATATCCTAAAATACCTTTATTCCATCTTAAACAATATCAATTTGAAAAAATTCTGAAAAACATTTTATACTAACTTTTACGCATATTATCCTTATGATTAAAATATTTATAGCAGATGCAATTAAATAGGATAACAGATTAAATAGGATAACAGATGCGATTAAATAGGATAACAGATGCCGCTTTCCGGCAGGCTGGAAAACAAGACTCTGATAAGCACTTATTAAAAAGTTTTAAAAGTATAGACGACAGCTATGGAGAACACTTCTGCAAGACTATAACAGGTATGTTTTATGGATCACAAGCTGTAAAGCAGTCTATGCAGGAAATCACTTTAGATACTAAAGCTGGAGTGATACGAATGTCAATCAATGGATCAACCTGTTTGAAAACAAAATCAGCTAGAACACAACTAGTGGAATCAAGAGATGATATTGATGAAAAGTTCTTAGCAAACAATTCAGCTTTATCTTTAGGTGAGGTGACAAAGTCTGAACAATAAAAGAGAATTAGAATAATAGATTTGCCCTTATTATTGATACTGTTTAAGATTCTACAGAAGTCACGAGAACCTAATTTTTGAGATGAAATACAAGATTTTGTGACCTGAGAATAGCGGGCTTGGTGTTAGACAAAACCTTTTTCACAATGGTTTCTAGCAGTAATAAACAGATGTCTGTTTTCTAAAGAATTGTTTTGTTGTTAGATACAGAAGTAATAGTTTTAATTGGCAATATCAGCAGCACAATATGAGGAAACCATCGAGAAGAGTGAGGCTTGACCTTGGTTGTCAAGAGGGAATAAAAGATTCCATGCCAGCCTGAATCCACAACGTTATCTAAGAAGCACATTTGCCAGCAGGAAGACAAAAGATTTCTACCCAAGGGCCATCACTAAGAAAATCAGAGAAAGAGCCCCAGTCAGCTTTAAGGTAGTTATAAGAGGTACGATGATAGGGGGATTCAAATGACGAAGAAGAATGAGATAATAGTTTTAGAGAGATCAAACCGTGATCAGAAGCACCTAAGAGTGAATGTGGAGAAACTGAGCACTGACTAGGATCAGAAACAATGCATAAGTCGAGTAGAGAAGATAAATGATTCGGTTTGTCTGGAAAGCAAGTTGGAAAGTTGACTCTTTGAGCTAGGGATTGAAAAAGGCAAAAGTTGAGGGCTTTAACGCCAGTAGAGTCATTGAAACTAGAGCCAAGCCATTTAGTGGTTAACATTCGCAAGCATTCACCCATTAAATGGGTGAATGCTTGCGAATGTAAATGACCGGGCCAAGCATGTGACTATTGGAGTCATTACGAATTAAAGGAAGATAACCATCAACGTTATGATCACAAGATGAAACAGCTGAACTCAAATTAGTCTCACTAAGAGCAAGTATGTCTGGTGAATTTTGCAAGATATAAGACTCGACAGAAGAAAAGTTACTTCGAAGACCACGAATATTAGTGAATGAGAATATTAGTTTTAGAGAACTTGGTTATGACGATGGTTTTTTGTGTTTTATAGTTTTTGGTACTTTATTCATTTTTAAATTTGTTAAAGAACTTGACTTGAAGCATTGACTGTACTCAGTACACTGTTTAATAGCCCAAGCAATTGCCTCATTACTGATAAAAAACCCTAAGTTGTAACAAAGGGTTCCAAATGTGGCCTTGACAATGCACACCAAAAATACAAACAAATATACCATTTATGCTCAACATGCCACTGTTGATACTTCGATATTTTTTAGCTGGCAATGGAATCAGTTTCTCTGAGACCTACCTCAGAGTTAGGGAAACCTGACTACCAGCCGGCCTCAGAAAACTGTGTTTTAGAGCTATGTCCTCATTAGGAGGTAATAGAATGCGTTGCCTAGTCATAAAAATGGAAACACAAGCAAAACCCATTCATTGAGTCAAGAAGATCCAGCATTCAACATCCTAAACTGGAAACAATGTATTAAAATTACATCTGCGCCAGCCTAATAGATGAAGAAGGGGTACGAGGCTGGTTAACAGATAGAATCTGTTTACCCCTTAAGTCTTTGCCTAGTAAACTTTGCCTACAAGATAGTAGTCGGATGCATTTAACATCTGCCCAAGATGAGTGTTTTTATCAAGACACCATCTCTAGCCTTAACTTAATCATGAGCCCCAAGGCATGAGGTGTTTTATGTCAGAGTTGGCTTCTCCTAGCCTTTGCCTAAAAAAGTGTATCCTACAAGGCAGTAGGACATGAGGCAGGTTGTACTGGGTTACACGTTACCAGTAGCATTTTAGTTGAATTGTTCAACGATATTTTCTTTATGTGTTCCAAAATCCTGCACCAAAACAAAACACTATGTTTATTAATTTAAGAAATATGTTGTACTTATCTTTCACTGATTACGAGAAATAAATTAACAGTTTGGCTATTGCAAAGTGATTTTTTGTTGATCTTTGAAACTTTTTACTTCATTTTGGTATCAAATGATTTTTTTTTTGTTTAAACACTGCTACTGGAGCCTTGGATCAAGCAAATCCAAATCTAAAATAGTTTTCTTAAAAGATTGGGTAAAGAACTTTCGATCTTTTATTGTAAACTAAACTAGACCCAAACAAATCAATGTAATTCAATAATATATATGCACATTTTTCTGTGGTTATTTTAGGTGATCGAAGATCTAGTGGTCACATCACCGCAGAAGGGCATTTAACTTAAAAGTTTGTGCTTGCTTCATATTGAAAAAAAGCCTAGAGTAGGCATCGAACTACAGATCTGTGAATGATCCAGCTCATTATCTCCCAGCGTTCATAAATTGTGACCATATAAAGTATAAACCTCCTCAGTTTGAGGGAGTTACAAATTTTATTTGCTCATGATTTTTGAACACCTAGAGATTGTAAAACAATACTGAAATTTTATCAATGAATATAAATTTCGTTATGAATAGTAAAAAAATTATTTCATCAACTTCTTGCTCTCGCGTTTGGGGCAGGGGGATGAAATTTTAGTGCTTATTTGTTACCAGCCTCCATTCATTGCAACTTTTTTAAAGCATTATTTCTTGACATAAACATACAAATGCTTCGATTTTACTCCATGTTAGCTATCTTAAACTCCATAAAATGCTGGATCCGTCATTACCACAGATCTTATTTTTCTTAATCGAATTTGCCTCAGACTTCAGCGTTTAAGCGCTGCAAATGTACAATAAATATTTATATACATATAATTTTTAGCTTAAGACAAATATCTCAAGAAAATATGTAAAAAAATAATTTTTAAATGTAGTTTTAAGGTTCAGAGTCTGCAGTTAGGTTTCGGATCAAAATTCAAGTTGTTATATCTATTCAATAACAAGAAACCGAGAAGAGTTGCTGTAGAAAAAAAGAGTCACCGTAGCAAGCTCTTTTAATCTAATCTTCTTTTTTAATGTTTTTTTAAAGAACTCTTTATTTGAAGTAGCTTCTGAAGCTTCCTTAAGCTTATCACACATTCTACATTATCTTGAATAGATTTTAAAACAAAAAATATATTTCTTGTTTTGAGAAATAAGATTTTTAAACTATGCTTAATAGATTTATGATTTTGCTGTGAGTTCTGATGAATTGTAAGCAACTTTAAAAGATTTTTAAAGTTTTGAAATTCATTGTGTCCAAAAATTCTACGGGAGTTTCATCCATAGGCATTTTTCAAACTATGACCTAGAATATCAAAAATTAACTAGTAGACTGGTGAAGTATACAACTCAAAACCTAGTGCCTGGTCTTTATCATCAAAAACTGCTTTCACAAGGATTTCACCTCATCTTTCTGAACTTTTCAATTCATCCATAAACACTTCACACTATATTTGTCAATTCTAAACCCTTTCCCTCCTTTAAACAATCACATATACCCCTCTCCTAAACTGTGATAGCAATTTTTAGGTCAAATATTTTAAAAGATTTAAATGTACTTTGCAGCATTTTAAAAATTTAACCTTATGAAAATAAAGCAATACGCATAAACGTAAGAAGTGTAAGTAAATACTTCAACAAACCAATCACATAATTAAGTAATAATAAAGTTGTAATACTAAAATAATTTTTTGAAGTTGCTCTTTGTCTGGCAGAAACACTGTTATGGATTTGATAACTTTGATGAATGTTGTGAAAAATCACTGAGGAAGAGTGCCACTAGTTTTTAAAAATTTCCTTTGTTAATTATTTTTAAAAATTGTTTTTAACAATTTTTAACAAATGAGTTCAATACTTTTGCAATTCTTTTCTTATGTAACTCTAACTCTTAATTATAGATTAAAAAATTCACGATAATAATCGCATAATAATCGCTCGATAATGTAAGTGATGTAATGTAAGTAAAATATACAATATCAAAAAAAATTTATTTTCCTTAGCCGGTTAACTCTGATAGATTTTTATGTATTTTTTAAATTGGTATAGAATTCGCAACATCTTGTGAAAGTGTCTAAAACAAACCGCTTCCAAGCTCTTTTGGACAAACTCAAAACTTTTTATCTTATTTTATTCATTAGACTAACATCTTTTATATAAAATAGCTAAAAGTGTAATTTAAAGTTTAAATAAGTATTTGGTAAAGTTGTTGCGCATTTAACATAAGTTAAAAATGAAATTGCCCATATATATATTATATTTATGTTTTTATTTTCTCATTAATAACTATAAAATATATATTATTAGTAAGAAAAATAAAATAATATGACAAATAAGTTTGTTTTTTTCAGCGCGTTTTTAAAATGCACTATTTTTAATATATGCAAAAAATTGCGGCAAAGATATCAACAAAAAAATATATGCGTGGTAATTTAAGGCATGCGACTGCACGCTACTCCTGAGAAGGCCTACTTATTTGAGAATCTCAATTATTTTTTTGTTTTGATATAAAGTTATCTAATTATTGCTATAAATTTTTTTAATATTTATTGATTTCTTTTAAAAGAAATAATGGAGAAAAGAAAACCTTCAGGTTGTGAGTTTAAACAAAAATGCCTACGAAAAGAGGAACAATTGAAATCAAATCAAACTTCCTAGAAAAATTTCTATCAAAAACTCATCATGATAAAAATGTCAAAGAAAGTCCAATAGTTCAAGATCTGGTTGATTCTGGAAATGAAAGCAAACTGACTCTACTAATTCAATTGAAACTATTCAAACAATTGAAAGATTGACTGACACTGGTGCTACCTCTGAATGCTTTGACGATATTAGCGA
Organism: Hydra vulgaris; assembly: GCF_038396675.1. Lineage (NCBI taxonomy): Eukaryota > Metazoa > Cnidaria > Hydrozoa > Anthoathecata > Hydridae > Hydra > Hydra vulgaris. The sequence continues at coordinate 8,017,298 of NC_088921.1, read as the reverse complement.
TTGGAAGGAAAATTTAACCAATGATTTCATACAAGATGCTGTTATAATAGGTCCTAACAGCTTCAAAGACGATTCTAATAACTATCCAAGAATTTTTGATAATTTGAGTTTTTCAAATCATTTTTTTAACTGCATCATGGATAATGGTGAAAAAAATCATAGAACGTGGTTAGTTTAAAAAAGCTAACAAAGTTTTTTGTTTTTGTTGTAAACTTTTTTTTTTTAAATCCTATTATGTTGGCTCATAATGGTGGTAATGATTGGTGCCATATTTCCATATAATTTTTAAAAGACACAAAAAAAGCCTTGATTATTTTGACTGCTACAGCAAGTGGATGGATTTAAAATATAGATTACAAAAAATCACTTTAATTGATAAAATTTTGGATAGAAACTTATTTAAAGTAGAACATTGGGACAATGTAATTAGAAGAATAATTTCCCTAACTATTATGATGGCAAAGCAAAATCTGCCATTCAGAGGCTCTTGTGAAAAAGTCTATCAAGATAATATTAGAAACTTTCTTAAAATTTTAGAATTTTTTGCTGAATTTGATCCAGTTATGAAAAAGTATTTGTTGAGAGCAAAAATAAAAACCAATTCTGTGCACTTATTGGCAAAAGTTATTTAGAATGATTTACTTATTGGCAAAAGTTATTTAGAATCATTGACTTGATTGGCATATCCATTAAATTTGAAATTTGCTCAAATGTCCAAAAGTCTGTGTATTTTTCAATTGTTGTTAATTTTACACCAGACATCAGTCACCAGGAGCAAATGACAATAATGGTTCGATAAGGTTGATGTAGAGGATAAGATTGAAATTCATATTATCTAAAGTTTTCTTGGATTTTACTTAATTGAAGGTTCGACAGGACATGACTTTTCAAATGAGATATTTGACTCCCTGGTAAAAAATAGCTTGTCAGTGGAAAACTGTAATTTTCTTGCAGGCAGCACAACATTACAATTTTAAAATCTTTCTTTTTACTCATTTAAAAAACTTTACAATAATTTTGCGTTCAACTTATACATTACGAATCATCTCAAATATGCTCATAAAAAAACCACTTATACTATATATATATTTTCTTAAGGAAACTACGTCAGTCAAAACCTCCGTACATAATTTCTCCCACGCAATTCAATTACAAAAACATAAGAGGTCAGAGCTATGACAATTGTGCAAATGCGTAAGAAATGGTGAGCAAGCTTTTATTCTTAAAAAAACAGCTGAGCGGTTTATATTCCATGCTGCAGACACACATTAAATCTGGTAGTTGTTGATTCTAAGAGATGTTCACCTAATATTTCTATGTTTTCTAATATAATTGATCAAGTTTACTTTTTTTTCTGCTTTAACAATATGATGGTTAATTTTGCAATCAAAGTGTCAATCTTTAACAGTTAAACCATTAAGTGAGACAAGATAGAAAAGCCACATCAGCGCTATAAATACTCTTCAATTTGAAATGCCAAAAATTTATGAAGCACTGCAAGATGCAGCCAAGACTAGTAATGAAACAGTTGCAAAAACCACAGCAGCGTATGTTGAAAAGCAGTCCGAAAAAACTTTGAAAAACAGTCCAATAGAAAAGTATAAGCAAAATGTTTTATAAATAAAATATTGAATTCTATTGAACTATTGCAATAGAAGATATATTTTATGCTACAGTTGCACCTTTTAGCTTTTTATTTGATATTAAAAAGCTCTCAACAGTTAAGAAAGATGATTTAAAATTTCATTGCATCACATTGGAAAAAAAAAATGGAATCTGAAAATGGAAAAAATGATATTTATGGGGAGGAACTAAGCTTTGAATTAACATCTCTTTCTTTTCATTTTACTAAAAATATGGATCCTGAAAATGCTATAAAATATTTGTACACAAACGATTTGAATGAAATCCACGCAAAAGAATCTATTGCATTAAGAATTCTTCTCACATTACCAATAATAGTAGCTAGCGCTACCAAAAATTATTTAAGATCAACAATGGGTTAGGACAGGTTGAACAATCTTGCAATTTCCATTGAAAATAAACTTGTTGCTGATTTAAATATTGTAGATATCTGGTTGAAATTTTCGAAAATGGAAGCTCCAAAAGTACTAATTTCGAAATAATTTATTTTATCGAAAAGTTTGTATTAAAGTAAGTTAAAAATATAAACTTTGATTTATTAACTTTGATTAAGGCTCATAATTTTGAAAAAAACTAGTGGAATAAGAGTTCTTGGAGCACTTAGGAACAGTCACAGAAAAGATGAGACTTAATTGAATGACGAATAACGCGAGAATGAATTTTAGTAGATGGCACAAGAGACATGAGCTCTTTAATATATGGTTTCTATGAGAGTAAAGACGTACAATAAAAAAGAATCCAAGATGATGTAAAGTAGAGGACTTAGTAAGAGTGTTGTAAAATGATGACTTAGTAAGAGTGTTATCAGAGGGTTGGGTAAGGTGTTGTCATTCATCAGTATCAGAATATCCTCAATATTGCAATAAAAATTTGTAGAAAAAAATGAAAGTTTTTAAGTGAGTTGTTTTTATAAAAAAGATGAATATTTCATTCATTGCGTTTAGAAATAGAAGGTTCACAAGTATAAATGAAACCTTCGATTCCTACCTGAATCCAAAAGAATGTTGAGGAGGCATTATTTTCATTATTAAGATGAAAAACATCTGCTGAAGTACCATTACAGTACATTAGAGTCACATAGTTGACTTAATGAATTGGAGATTGAAAAACGCAAAAACAGTGACAACAGTGTTAGTTGTACTAGAGTTAAGCTATTCAGTGTGAGGAGCATTAATTTCATCATGATAATTTATCTATAACCATGTTACTTAATCAGGATTTTTTTTTTTATTAATAAAATTGATTGATGTTTTCTAGTAATACATTTCTATTGACTTATATTATTTATGTTATATGAATATATAATTCTGTGACTTAATACAGAGCACAATAATTTTACTTTATGTTTTTTCTTAAGAATAATATTATTTGTTGTTATGATAGTAATGATTGCATAACTTTTTATTTATATTATATTACTCAAAATAATTTTATTTTGACTAACAACATTAAAAAAAAAAACCTGAAAAATTTAGCTTGATTGACCTACCTGTTCGAAAGTTATGATTGAATCATATCTTTTGAACAGGTCGAAATTTGAGTTTCTGGAAGATACAGTAGATTTTAATGATTTTTGACATTAGATTGTAGTAAAAAAATTATCACTTGAAATGGATTATTTGGGTCAAAAATCACAATACAAAATTTCGAGTGACCTTTTTTACTTTTTTACTAACTTGACCAAAGTTTACAAAAAAAAAACCTCAAGTAAATAACTTTAGAATCATTTTATATCAAATCACCTAATGGCTCTGAGGTGGTACCTCAGGGTACCACCTCAGATTTACTTCAAACTTTGCCTATCCACAGATTTTATGAAAAAAACAAAATCTCAAAAAGTTCAGCTTGATTGGCCAGTATGTTTAAACGTTAAAATTGGATAAATATTGACCGAAATTGAAACCTTTTTTTTGCTGGTTGACAAGAAACTTTTAAAACAAATTTAAACCGACATCTGTTTTTTATTTATTTTTTACTTAAAATTTATATGGCTGTCACAGTGGCCCTCGACAAAATCAAAATCAATAAAAATGTCAACGGAAACTGTTTGCAGATACTTTTAGAACTTTATGTGTATATTACAAATCTGTTATAATAAAAAAGTCTGTTAGAATAAAAGCAGTATCACATTGTTTTAAAAAATATTTGTATATTAAATGTTGAAAAAAAACTGGATTTAAATCAGCAAATAAAAAAAAAGAAAAGTATCATGTCTACAATTAAATTTTACAACAGCTTACATCAAACCCCCCACATATGACACATTGATGATTATATTAGTTTAGTATCGTAACTAATACTTCATATTAAGTCATTCCATAGAGAATTTTATGCTACTGAATAAAACTTTCTATGGATTGACTTTCCTGCTTGTTTAGATACAAGCACTTGTTCAATCTAATTTCAAAAAATTTTTTAAACAAGATATCATTTAATTAAACCTGACATTTTCTGTCTAATTTTCTCAGACCACATTTCCCAAACCTATTCATAGTTCAAAGGTTCGGAAGCTATATCTAAATTACAGTTTATATCACAAATATGCACTTCCTCGTGTGTATCTAATCATCAGAATATTCGCAACTTAACATTATAATAGCACTATGATAAATTTCTTATTTTTGGTGACAGAAGAAATATAAAACTTGCAATGAGTGGAATGGCTGTTCATGATAAAATGTACGGAGTCCTGTAAAGTAAAAAAACAATCTTGAACTTGAAGATCTTTAATATATATATACATATATATATATATATATATATATATATATATATATATATATATATATATATATATATATATATATATATATATATATATATAAGGTAAGTGTGGGTATTAAGGCCCGGCGGGTAATAAGGCCCACTAATCCAAACTTAGGGAAAAAATAAATTGTGAAACTTTTTTTCGACATTAAAATATTAGAGTTATCTGGTTTTATCACTGGCAGCAAAAAAAAATCAGCATTTCTTTACATTTTCATTTTTTTAGGTGGGCCTTAATACCCATACTTACCTTGTGTGTGTGTGTGTGTGTGTGTGTGTGTGTGTGTGTGTGTGTGTGTGTGTGTGTGTGTGTGTGTGTGTGTGTGTGTGTGTGTGTGTGTGTGTGTGTACTATATTTAAATTCAAATTAAAAGAATTTTGATTTAATTTTTTATAAGGCGATTTCGCCAATGTAAAAAGAGTTGAATATTTATGTTACTTAATAAAATTATTTATTTAAAATTAATTCATAAAAAAATCATTTTAATCATTCAAATATACAAAATATTCTGTATAAAATCTTATTTATTCCATGTGTTTTGCCTGATTTTTTAACCTAGTAATGGACATTTACTTATATGTATAATCTCACAAATGTCATGAGGGAACGGCAATTTTTTGTTATTTAAATGTTATTATAAATACGCTAACTTTGTTTCGTTTAATGTAGAAATGTCATACAACAGTTGTAAAAATGTTTTGTACAATTAAGTTGATGATTTGCTTTTTTTATAGCCACTATTGTTTTGCGTAATTTTTTTTGTTTTGTTTAAAAGAGTAGTACGCTAGAGAATGTTTTTGTATTAAAACCAAATTATTGCATAACTGTTATACATTTCCACAACTAAAACCAATGAACTTAAGGACTAAAAAATTCAAGTTTTCACTGAACATTTTTATATTTTTTCTTTTTGAAAGTAATAAAGAGCTTAGAGACTAATAAATATCTTATTAATAATGATCAACTTACATTAAATAATACATCAAAATAATTTTTGACACACTTATTTAATATTAATTGGATGTATTTTTTGTATTCGTCTTTTTTTTTATACGTCCGTAATGGTCACTAAACACCCAATTACAGATAAAAATTCTGAACATCAGAAAAGCAATAATTAAAATAGTGTTTTATGTTGTTTCATTCGTCTTGCCGTTACGTTTATTTAATTTAGGCAAATATTTTTTCGATATTTGTTATATGGAAGTTATTTTTTTAATCACTATTTGTTTGTTAATAGGTATTAATAAAGTAATTTATAATAATTTACAAATTTTTTTCTGTTATTACATAGTTTTATCTATTTTCTAGTGACTTAAATTACAATAATGACGTAATGAATGTTTTTATTGTTTTTAAATTATTTTATTGAAACAAAAAATCTTTAAATTGATAAGTTTATGTTATCCAATGAAAATGTCTAAATTATTAATTAACATGTTTTCAAGCTTTAAACTTGATTTATAGTCATTTTATAAAATCAAATGCGATCAAAAAATTTTATCTTGAAAAGCCACATTCTTTTTTTAACGGTTGCGGTAGTTACAATTAACTACGATTTCTATTAGCAATACGGTTGTTTCGAATTTCATTTGTTTTCTTCGAATTTGTCAAAGGATTTTTTCTAGTTCTATGATCGAGTTTTTAAATATATAAAATCTCATATTGTTACCATTGTTTTTAATTAACACTGGTAACGAACTTCATAAACTTTTCAAGTCGTAAGTATACTTCAATATAAATTTATTATTTTTTTTTATTTAAAAATTTGTCTTGAAAGTAAATTTGAATTGTTTCAAAACAATAACTTACAACGATTATACGGAGTTGTTGATAACAAGCTTGTGTTTGTTTTTTTTATTAAGTAAATTATATTATAAAAATACAAAAACAAAAAGCAAAAAAAATAAGCATTGGAATTTCATAAATAATTGTAATAGTTTGATTTATACTTCAGCTCATTTTTTTAAATTTATCAAAATAAAGCATGTCATACTGATTTTTTAACATAACTGAGATGTTAATCGATTGTATATTCAACAGACTTCACTTTTTTTGTTGTAAATTTCTATATCATATAGTTCATCTAAATAATACATTGACATTCTAGAAAGTAAATTGAAACTTTTTTTAGCTTACAATAGTTTTTATAAAACGCTGATTACCTTTTTAACTTTGGCATCTCTAAAAATAGAGATATATTAAATATTTAAAATTCATAAAAATATACTTAAAATTCATATAATTATGATTGATTAAATTATCGATTTTTATCTTATTTTTGTTCGTTGCTTTTTTCTTTACAAAAGCATTTATATATTTTTGTCGCAAGGTCTATAGTTACACGTCGTTTTTTGTGTGTGTGTAAAAAACCAAGGAAACGGGCTAGCACAAGAAAGATTTCATCATAAGAGTACCATTTTTTAAATCTTTTAAGAAAATTTAGTATTGGGCTAGATTAAAAATTTCTCAAGTTTGTTAGTATGATATACGTATTTTATTCGCAATTGAATCGCGTAAATTTCATTGCGCGTGCAAATTTAAACTCTTTAACTTGTTAAATCCCATTAAAACTTTTTTTCTCCATAAATAATGCTTTTTAATTTTCTGTTATGTTGTTAGGATAGGTAGGTGAAAAATTAGGAAATATTCCTTAAACTCTTAATTAAAAAAAGTTTCTTATTGAAAAGTAACCTAGCACTAAAAGTTTCTTAAGGTTTTGGAGCTTCTCATACTAGTTTTTTATAAACAAGTTTATTATTCAAAAAAAAAAACGTGCACCAGATGTCCAGTTTGTACATTGAAAATTTTGATTTTCTAAACAATAAGACCGTTAGGACTTCTTCGAAGGGGTCATTATAAATTACGTCATGCTATTTTTGACCGCTTTTGACCATCGCTCCATGCCCTCCTCCCTCATCACAAGATTGTAAGTCTTTAGTAACAAATCCTGTACAAGTCCTCATAAAACCACCAATTCTTTCCCCTCCTTCCTAGAGCGTGATGTAGTTTATGGAGGACCCCAAAGGAACATAAAAAAAAGGTTTTGCACTCTGCGTTTCTACATATAAACAAGACACCATAGCATTGCAGCTCTGCTTTAACGATAAAACTGTTGTTTATTATTGCTGTTGTTTATTATTATCAAAAATATATTATATCATGCTTTTGTTATAAAATTTAATGAAATTTTTAAATAATATAAATAGTTCTTTAATGAGCTTTTTTTAAAAAAAAAAAGATTTCATTCAACGCCGAATTCGAATAAACAAAAATCTAAACATTTATTTAAACTCTCACTCTTTGAGTATTTAATGGTTTTTCACATAATTTATATTTCAAATATATCGACGAAGGAGATTTTCAATATTAAGTTCTTTATTTGAAATTCGATTTCAAATATTCATTTCACTTCAAATCAACGTTTAAATGAAACGCGTTCTGTTTGTTGACTTGTTACATTACTTGGTTAAATTTAAATCACTTGTTTAATTTGCTTTTATCAGTAATATGAATATAAGGAAGTATTTTTTTTAATTAATATTAATGATGAACTTTTTTTACATTATTTTAAATATGTTATATTTATGGTAAAACGAAGTTTAGAAAATGTGATAAAAATTATGTTTAAATTGATAAAGTTTTTAGTAAAAAATTGTTTAATTAAAAGTTTCTTTTTTTTCTTTTTATATATAATTTTATTATTTACATGTATATAATTTAATATTAATGTAAATACAATTATGTAATTTATAATGTATTTAATTATAATATTTTTTATTGATTTTTTATTCTTTTATAACTTCTTATACGTAATATGTAAATATATTATATATATAAATATTATAATTTATTATAAAATTATGTTATAAATTTTATATTTATAAATATATGTATCATTATGTTGATTATATTTCCTTATATATATTATTCATATGTTATTAATTCCGATTATTGTTTAAATTTTTATTTATTTGTTTATTTTTATTAAATTGTTGCTTTTTTTTTTAGATCGTCTACTTAAATTATCTCGTCAAAATATAAACAATTATCAACTTAGAACTTATTACGTTAATTTATTCATTGAATGTTTTTATGAAAGTCAATCATCATTTACTGATTTAATAAAATTAATCGTTGATCATCGAGAGATTTCGATTGACGATGGAAAAACTTCTTACGAAACTTCTTGTGATAATTATTTCGTAAATCATTACATTAAATCTGGAAGAAAGTTATCGGCGTTATATGTTCGTAAAAATATTTTAAGTGATGAAGAAAAAAATCTTATAATTCAATGTTCAACAAATGTTCGCAGTGTCAACTTTTATTGTCCAATTAAATTCGAAGGATTGAAACCGAAAGATAAGATTGAAGTGTTGTCGATATGGATCTCACGTTATTTAATAACGAAAAAAGATTTTGAAGAAAATTTTCTTCCGTGGATTAATCTTTGTGAAGGATTATATCTTTCACTTCACGACGACATCGATTTCATTGAAGAGATTTGTGAATGGATTCGTTGTTTGAATCTCAAGTGGTTGAGGATCTACTACCGTGGAAAAGATTTTCAAAACCTCGATGAATTAAAAAACTTTATAACACGAAAAAATGTTTAATATCTTAACTAAAATATGAACAATAATTATAAAATAATAAATGAAATATTTAATATATTATTTTATAATTAAACGTTTTAAAATGTACGAATTAATTTTAATAATATTTTAAAATTTTCATTAATTTTCTAAATTATTTAAAGGATTATTTTTTATTTAAAGGAATAAAATATATTATTAATAAATAATTTTAACAATTATAATATACATAATTATTAGTTTTAATAATTATATAACTATTGTATTATTAATATATATAATTTTTATTAAATAACTTTATTAGTAATTATTCTAATATGAATATAATTTTTCAAAACCTTTTTGAAATTTTTGTTATTGTTTTTTGTTAATTATATTTTTATTTCATTGTTCATGAAATATATTATCATAATTAAGATAAATAAAAACTAGATAAATTTTTGTTATATTTTATTTAATGATTTAACTTTAAATATTTTTTAGAAGTTTTGAAACTCTCAAATTATTTGTAACGTTATGCAGAAAATTTTTCGTTTAATGTTTTTTGTATTTATTTTTATGTAATTTTATAGATATTTAATTTTGCAATAAAAATTAAAATTATATTTGTTTTCGATTTACACAATATAAATTTATGTTTATGTCAATTATTTTTAGAAGTTTAAGTTTTCGTCCATCTTTGTTTCTTTCAAAAATAATTTGTTGTCAACATAATAATAAAATTCGAAATTTTTGTAGAATTTTTCGTCGAAGTTATTTTGTTCGAAATATAAATTTTCAATTAAATAACGTTTGTTGTTAGGCCTAATTGATAATTAATTTTTTATTTAATCTTTTTTAAATCAACAGTTATGACCATAAATAATGAGAGTCGGTTGCGGTTAAAGGTGGGGTGGTATAATAAATTATAATGGTTCCATTAAACAAGGTAATTAAAAGGGTGGGATAGGTAATTCGATTAACAGGTAGTATTAAAGGTGGTAATAATGGTGTGTTAGTTAATGGTATGAGGTAAAAGAATTTTATAATTTTTGTAAATGAACAAGGTGGTACTAAGGGTGAGATGTGTACACGGGGTGATGATAAATTATAATGGTTTAATTAAACAAGATTGTTTAAAGGGTCGAATATCTGGGTCAAATAACATTTGAGTTATAAGGGTGGTAATTATGTGTAATCGAACACAAGTGGTAATGATGTTGGTATGGGGTAAAGGGACTTTATAAGTCTTTGTAAATGACAAAATGATACGTAATAATAAACTAAGAGTAGATGGATACGTGGTTCTCAATAACAGATATTAAGGTTTGGTGGGAGTAGTATCAATAGCATATAATTTTTTTTTTACCGGTGACTTTTTAATTCCGAGTTGTTCAATAACAGATATTAAGGTTTGGTGGGAGAGGTATCAAAGGTATTTTTTTTATTTTACCGGTGACTTTTTAATTCCGAGTTGTTCAATATTGGGGTTTTAAGTGACAAAAAAAAATCTTTGTAAATGAAAATAATGATATTTTTTTTTAGTTTCTAGGCTTCTTTATAGGATTCGTTAACTTTAAAGGATAAAATTTCGATTATATAGGAATAAACGATTTTCTTATTGTTTACAAAGTTCGGATCGATCGTTGCTAATAAATGATGCCGTTGTTTTCAATACTCTTTAAATTTAATACCGTGTTTTCATAACGCAATGTGAATTATAAATCAGAAGTAGCAATTGCAGTGATAAAGTATTTTAATATATGACAAGAGCATTCATAAGACAATGTGTTATGTGATGATGAATCTCCTGATATACAACTTTATAAACGTGCAGTTTAATAACGATATTTATTTTTGCTCCCATTTAACAATAATCTGAAAACAATTTATTTTCATCAATCTTATCAAAAAATATTTTTTCTGTCAATCTATTTTTTTTTTTTTTTAAACTAAAATACTTATGTTACAATTACAATTTATGATTATAAGATTTAAAGTTCATACAAAAATGTTACTTTAGTGATTCTAAAAAATCGTTAACATTTGTATCTGCATCAGAAAGTTTATAACACCAGTTGTCTGTATTCTTTTGTCTTCTTAAAAATTGCTAAAACAAATAATTGGTATTGTTAATTACTACAATTATCAGCAATAATCTGCGCAAAATACTCTTCTGAATGCAAATTTACCACATCAATATAGTGATTTAGAATCATTTTTTAAATCGAAAGTTTCTTGCATGTCAATTATGGCATAAATAAAATAGTAATTTCCGAGTTTTTTATTATTTACTTACGTCAAAAAATTTAGATTGCTAAAAACTACCCATAAATCTACTTAAAATTACTTTAAATTTTTTTTAATTTGGTTTATTCACGGTCAACAAAATTTACAAGTTGTTGACAAAGCGCGGCACACCAGGTCTCTCTATTATGAAAATACAGATTTTCGATTTCAGCTAAAGTGAAGATGCCAGAGCGGAGAAAGTTCATGTTTGAAATTGTTTAAGTACTTTGCCTCCACCGCATTTTCAGTTACGTAATTCCATGATTTTACAACACGGTTGGTGAGGTAGTTGTTTTTTTCTGCTCAGTTTTGAACAAGTTGTACTTTTAGTTGTTTAGTGTGTCCTTGTGGCCAAATGCTGTACTTTAAAGATTTGATATTTCGTTAAAGTTGTGGGACCTGGAAGTTAACTTTGTTGATTTTGCTCATGATTTTATATTGCTCGATAAAGTTTCTTCTTACTTATCGTTCAGTTAGTGTTTTCTGGTTAAGGCTTAAATGTTTCTGAGTATACGGAAGACGTTTTAAGGTGGCAATATGTTTTGTGGCTTGCTCGAGTTTGGCTATGTCTTGAGCTAAAAACGATGACTTGTACTGCAAAATTGTAGATGCGGGCGAACGTACGAAAAATACAGTGTGCGCTATAATGCAGAACTTCAACCTCGAAAAGTCTTCTTGAGCCTGCCAAGCACTTGGTTGCCAGCTGATGCAGCCACGCAGATTTGTTTTTAACTTTTAGACGCTAGTCATAAAAAGGCCTAGGTCTCGTTCAGATGACGTGCACGATAGCTGATGCAGTTGGCCTACCAAGTTATTTCTTGTATAAATTGCATTCAATTTTTGTTGTTGCTGCGCCCAGTGTGCATGACTTTGTCATGGTTTAATTCGACGACTTCAATTATTTTACAATTGCCTGCATACATTATAAAGTGGTGTCCTATCTTGTTTGCCAAATTTTTTCTCCACGCAGCGGCCTTGTTCGTCAAGTCTCGTGTTACGGAGTTATAGAGTTGAGAGAGGGTTATAACCACAATTATATAGCCTCCTCGTCTGTAGTGGCCTTCTGGGACTTGGGGAAATGAATTAACAAAAAAAATAAAAAAAAAAGAAAAATCGTATATGTAGACAAGGAAAAGAAGTAGTCCAAGAACATATTCATGTGGCAAACCACTAGATGCTGTTTTCCAATCGAATTTATTGTTTTCAATGGCTACGTGTTGTAGGAGGTTGGTTGGCCAGCTCTTGATCCATTTATGCAAGTTTTCGGACACTCCATAAGGTTTGAGATTATGCAGCAGACGACGGTGCGTTACTTTATCGAATGCTTTATCAAAGCCTGTGAATAAGATATCGGTTGCGAGCAACTTCAGTCAGGCTGTCGGTAGTTTCAAGTTGGTTTGTGACGCAACCTTTTCCCTTTCAGAACCCGTGTCGGGCAGAGCTGATGAGTTTATTTTTTTTCAAGTGGTCAGTAATGTGTCTGTGTACAAGTCATTCCATTACCTTGCGAGGGACTGAAGTGCGTGAGATAGGTCGATAGTTTGTTAATTAAACAACTAAGGTGCAATTAAACAACTAAGGTGGTTTCTATGTGATCAAAACTTTTTATTCATTAATTTTTTCAAAAGTAGGTACAGAATGTGTAAAAAAAAATATTTTTTCGAACTCCAAAAATATATTGATGATCACATAGAAGCCTATAGAGTCAAAATAACCCCAAAAAATAGTGTTTACTCGAAACAAAATTTATTGTAAGATTTTGCTTCTAGTAAAAGTTATGCTTCAAAACAACTGTATTTTCAAAAAATCTGCTATTAGGCCTCTAATATTAGTTCCCTAACCACGAAAAAAAACTCAAGCATTAGCAGTACACTGGATGAATAAGCCCAAAAATTTCAAGTAGTTATCACTATTAATTCAACATTTATGATGTTTTTCGTGAGACAATTTTCTTGAAAAACGATTTGGTAGAAAATCAAAAAGCAAGAAAGTAAATTTGTTTTTAAAACTAAAATCCTCCTTTTAATTAAGTTTCTCCTCCCTCTTTATCTCTTTGTTCAATAAACCCTTCTTGATGGCTTTTAGTTTGTTTTTTTTTGCTTTAGTCTTACCTGATGTTGTAATAAGTAAAATTTGGATGCTGTGTCGGTTCATTTTTTCAGATATAATATTAAAACAGACACCGGTCTGTATTCCAAGTTTTTCATACAATTTTTTTTTTATAAAATTGACCTTCGTTGAATTGAAGAATAGAGAGAATTGGAAAAGTTGGTACAATGATGAAGGAATGCTATCCTTCATCATTGTACCAACTATTGTACCTAACCACTTTTTCATAGTGTAAACTTTTTCATTGACTTCTTCGAATAGCAATACCATAATAATTTGTTATTAAATTGATGGAATTGTTTGTAAATTTTCCTTTTTCACCAAATGGTGGAGAGGTATTTTTATATTCTTGTACTAGTATTCTAAGTCGAGAACCTTTTCGTCTGTTTACATGTTCAATACATTCAAGTTTAACAGGTGTAATACCAAACTGAGCTTCGTAGTGTTTGGAGTAAACAACTTCTTTGTAAGAAACTGTGTCTATATCTCTAAGATACTCATTATAAACTAGTTTATTTCGACTCACAGATTGCTGAAATATATTATTAGCACCTGAGGATTCCATTGCTCCTGATGACTTTTGATGTTAATTTTACAATTATGTGCAACATTAAAATTTGTGTATACTATTGTCCCTTTTTTTCCACCTCATATTATACACTGCCTGCAATGTTTTGATAAAACAATAACATCCAAACACTTTGCTTACTGCTGCCACTACACCGTTCAACGAGGAGTGTCCTTCTTTTTGTCAAGTTCCATCAATCAATAAACGGCAAGAATGCATACCTGGGGCAACTTCTTCCATTTTTTTTTTTCATTTGAAGCATTTTGCATACTTTCTAGTGCAGAATTTTCGTATGCAGAAAATAACTTATTATTAGTATTTCTGAAGGAAGTATTAGATGTTGAGTGCATATTCTTACACCGTACAAATGTTTTAATCGATTTGTGCCCTTTACCAATTTCTCGAAATGCCATAACCAATCGAACATTAATTTCACTTGGTTTACAACCATACATTTTTTCAGAAGCACTGAAAGTTGAAGTATATTTGTGACTTTTATTTTTACATTTTCTACAAAAGTAAACAATTTTATGAGAAAATTCCTTTTTATCATCCAAACTATTAGATATTGTGACATTGGCTTCCCCACATTCTTGACACTTGTTTCTTATTTCTATCATTTCCATAAGTATTTTAAAATTTATAAATAAAAAATAATCATCACTACTTCCAGAATGTTCAGCTGGTTTAATGGTAATTTCTTTTTTAGTGATATTTTCAATATTTACATTTTTTTTATTTCCATTGATACCACATTTATTATTTAAAATATACACAGATTTTTTACAACCACGAGCCCCAACACCCTTTCTTGATGACTTTCTTTTGTTTTTTCAAAAGTTTCCCATATTAAATCTTTATTATTTTACTAGAATCTAGCTAAAATGATAAATAATTTCTACAAAACACATAAGAAAGCAGCAAAAAATAAAAAAAGTTATTATAAAAAAGCCTGCATACTGTTTGCACTTTGCAGCAGCATAACTTAAAATTATTAAATATTTAACAACTTGGACGTACAGGGCAACATTAGAATAGCAAAAGAGATGTACTAGTTTAAGTTTTAAGGTACATTTAAGATAATAACTAAAAAAATAAAACGGTTGCTATGGCTGTTGCTAGGCACTAAAATTATACCATCCTGTATAAAATAGTATATATTGTTAAAAGCATAAACAAACAGAAAGAACGTTATATTTTACATTAGAATATCTTTTTTGCCAAAAAATCAATTTTTGAAAAAATTTTGACTTTTGATTATCAAGAAACCACCTTAAAGTATAATTTAAAATTATTTAAGTGATTAACTATTAACTATAAAATTTTAAGATTTCTATTTTGCATTTTTTTTTTTAGCTACAAAATAATTTTTAATGTAAACCCATAAAAAAAACTAAGCGCGAATAAGATTTGTATTTAATATCATTTGTTTACCAACACATGATATTTTTATTAAAAGTTCTTCATTTTCATTTTCCAATATTGGAACAATGAAAAAAAAGTAGAGGTCAATAATTTTAACAGAAAAGTGAAAAAGGCACTTGAAATGCAATGCCATTAATGCGCACCTTCAGTCGGCGGTCTGAATTAGAATGACGGAGATTTGAATCAGGATGACGGTGGTCTGAATCAGAACGACGTCACGACTTTCTTTTGGAAACAGGTTTTAATATTTGAATTAAAAGAAATTATTACATTGATTTGCTTTTTGTTTTTAACGATTTTTATATAAATATTCGAAAAACAGTGGGCGCCTATACTTTATAGAATTTTACAAATAGAATCATCAGCACGATTTAATAATAAACAATATCATTAAATATAAACTTATTAAAACTATAAACAAATCTGCTATTATCTGATTCTTCGCTCTTAAGTTTCTTACAAAGTTTCTCAACGTTCTAATAGATGTTTTTTATAACTTGTCGCTATGAAAATAGCTGTTTTTTAAAAAATTCAACGCAGACATTCATGATATAGGTCTTTCTAGATTAGTTAATTACTAGTAAAAATTTATTAAATTACTTCTTCATTTTTTTTTAAACAACAAAACATTGAAATGTTATTATAAACTATATTGAGATTTCTATACTAAAAAAAAAAAAAATTAACAAAAATAGTGTAACAAAAATAGTCAAAACTATTAACAATACCATAACATTAAAAAAAAAACACTCAATAAATGTACATATCAAATGTCACAAACAAATAATCAGCTGTATCTCTAATGTTTTCTACCAAGAAAGTTAGACATGCATGACTAACTTGTGCAGTTTTATTTTCCTTGTTTCTGGCTGCAATAGCTTCAATAGTCTTAGACAAAGAACCTATTTGAGGATACTAAAAATACATAGTAATAGAAGCACCATGAATTATTATTTTATGTACAGGTTGTGACATAAGTATGGTTTTTTTAAATGTTATTAGTAATGAATGCAAATAGATATTCAGATTTCTGATTGAAAATCTACATCCGGTCCTGTAGTCGTGCTACGTTTATTTTGATTTAGGTTCTCTTTGTGGTACACTATAAATAAGGAAATAAATACATTAAAGCATATACACTACCAACAAAAATGTCTAACCTTGAAGTGTTTTTGTGAAACATAGTATAAACAATTTGTGTGTGTTTATGTGTAAATATATATATATATATATATATATATATATATATATATATATATATATATATATATATATATATATATATTTACACATAAACACACACACACACACACACACACACACACACACACACACACACACACACACACACACACACACACACACACACACATATATATATATATATATGTAGATATATATATGTATATATATATATACATATATGTATATATATATATATATACATATATGTATATATATATATATATACATATATGTATATATATATATATATATATATATATATATATATATATATATATATATATATATATATATTTAAACAATTTTAAAATATATTCTACAAAATAGAGTGCTCAATCTTCTTAAAAGAACAGAGCAATTATAATTTAGTAGAAAATCACTTAACGAAAATTTTTCACATTTTACACTGTGCTTTATCAATAAAAACCCACCAGAAATGAATGATCAAATTAATAAAACTTCAATTTATACCAAAAATTAAAATACAACTTCCTGTAATTTAATTTTTGGTATAAATTGAAGTCTTTATTAACGAAACACAGTGTAAAATATGAAAAATTTTCGTTAAGTGATTTTCAACTAATTTTTATATATATAAATACAGGGTCGGCGTGAGTAGGTGGCACGTGTGGGGAAGGGGGTGCAATTACAAATTTTGCCAAATAAAAAAAGAAATAAGGTCCTCGTTTTTTAAAACTTGCCGACTGCCTAGTTGAAATTTGCCGACTGACTATCTAAGGGTCTTCATTTGCCAACCGACTCGTCTAAAAGGTAAAATCATTTATCAATGGGAAGGAGGGGGAGAAGGTTTGCCCCAAACAACCCTCTTCCCTATTGAGCTGGGCCTACTTATATATATAAATATATATATACATATACATAAATATAAATATACATATATATATATATATATAAATATATTTATATATATATATATATATACATATATATATATATATATTATATATATATATATATATATATATATATATATATATATATATATATATATATATATATATATATATATATATATACATGCATAAAAAAAAAAGACGGGGGGAGAAAAATTGACCCCCCCCCCTCCTTATGGATCATCCATAAATGTATGCATATTATACCATAATATTATTATTTATTTAGTACCTAAATTACAGGAATAGTTAAACTTTTACTGTATTGGCACAAAATAACTATGGACAAAAATTTATATAGAATCAAAGCAATACAAAACTTACCTGGACAAAGTACTCCACTATTATAAGCTATAGTTTGAGAAACAGCGCAACCACCTCCTAATGTGATTAGACTGACATGATTCAGAGCAACTACTCCATGCACTCCATGCACCATAAGTACCTGTTTTTATTAAAAAACTATTTTTTCAAATAAGCCATTTAATGAAAAAACAAATTGCAAAAAAAAAAAAAAATGTTAAAAAGCCAGTTTAATTTTTATTTTTCAAATTATTTCAAAAATATTATTTTACATTGATTTTTGTTGATAAACTGACTATTTCAGTATTTGAACACGCACCTGGACAATAAACTTGCACATTGCAATTTTGAGTATCAGTCAACACGGCTCCATTACAATTGTCATTAAAAGTAGCACCAACACATTGACGATTTCTTGTCTGAGTAGGTGAAGTGAAACATAACTGACAACTTGCTGAACATGCTCCCCGTGCACTAATAAAATCTAAAATGTAACCAAAAATATAGGAAAATGCATGCAGTAACAAACCTAACCACTAACAGGATGATTTCCAAAAAGTTTTTCTAGTTTTTTAAAACCACTTAGTACTTAGGTCACTACAAATTTTTTTAAAAACTTATAATGCTCTCTTAACACTTGTAAAATTTCAATATCTTTTAAAATTCAATATTTATTAAGAAATTTAAAAAAAAACATTTTCTTTAAACTTTATCCCACAAACAGCTGCTCATCGTTAGAAAAGTATAAGGACCTGAACCTGACTGTACCTATTTTTAACTATCATTTTTTCATTTATATTAAAACTTTAAAGAAATAACAATTATATATTACATACTAATAAATTTCACTTTTATAATTGTAAACAAAATTATATGAGATGGACTTATAGAGAATCGAGGACTTTATTTTATTTTTATTTAAAAGTTTATTTAAAAATTTAAAATAAGTAAAACCTATTTTATATATTTATTGCATGTTAATAACTGAATAAAAAGCACATTAATTTCGTTTTTATAATAATAAAGGAAAGTCCCCTAGACAAGATACTCAAGTATTGCAGTTTTGAGTTTGAAAGCTTGTTTTAGGACAACTACCATTCAATGTAGCATCAAAACGTTGCCGAGTCTGAGTTTGAAATAGAGAAACATTTGGATTGGACTGACAACTTTCTGAGCAAGCTCCCCATGCACTTCATGCACCACAATTACCTATTGTTAAAAAAATTTATTTGCAAAGGCTATAAATAAATTTATTTTTCCCGGTGGATATGTATTTATATTTTTTGCAAAAATGCATTGATAATTAAAACTCATTCTGATACTGTCTTGGAAAACAGTTGAGTATGTTTGCAAATATATAAAAAAATTCAGATATAAAACATCTCTCACCTAAACAAGGAACATTTTGATAAAAATGTTTCTTGTTCAGGTGAGAGATGTTCCTTGTACAAAGTTGTTGATCATTTAAACTGACATTATTACAGCCTACATAATTGGATTCCACATAGAAGTACCAATACAAGTTTGGCTTCTAAATTGATATGGACCATTGACTTGAGTGTTACAGGAGGCAGAACAGGCATTCCAAGAACCCCAACCACTCAATATTCCTATTTTGAAATTTTAGGAATAATTAATAGAGCAACCATAGTAAAAAAATACAATACTATTTGTTTTAGCATGTTTTAATTAAATTAGCATAATGTTTTATGTTGCATTGCTATATAGTTGTTAAACATATTTATCTTATAATTTGCATGACTAAACATAAATGTAGCAATTGTTATTGAAACAATTACTAATGAATATAATAAAATTAATTAAATAACGTATGAAATGTAGTTGGATTTAACTCCAAGATCTTAAACATTAAATTTATTTTATGTGCACGACATTTGTTTCAAGGTAAAAATTGAATCAAAATGGTTTCTTTTTTTCTTTAATCAAGTTTGTGTTATTTAATAATATAACTTTGTTATAATCTAATTATTTTTACTTATTTATTTTAAACAATAAACAAAGCATATTTTAAACAATGAGCAAAGCCACGCATATAATTAAAAAACATTTTATAATATTACTTGGACAAAGAACCTCTGGATTACAGTTTTTAGTTTGAGTTAAAACTTGTCCGGTACAGTTACGACCTAAAGAGGCTCTTGAACAAGTACGAGTACTGGTTTGTGTTGGGACAGTATAATCCAGTTGACAAGAAACAAAACTGCAGCTTTCATGATAATAAGCATACTAAAAATCACAATAAATATAATAACAATTATATTACAATTATTATAATAAATATTATAATTATTAAAACAAATATTAACTCTTTATCTTTAACTCTTTAAACAATTTATCAAATTAATGATAAGAATAAAAAATATATTTAAAAAAAAGCAAATAGGTAGTATCAGGTTTGTGACTATAATTATACGGTTCCCAAAACTTAAGGTTTAATTGATTTTTATCACCAGAACTTATGTAAATTAAAATTGAAATATATTTACTTGATTACCATTTTATAAAATGCTGGTCTGCTTACATTAAAATTTAACTCAAAGAAAAAGCGTTGAAATTTTAGGAATGGTTTTTTCTTAATGAAACACACATTTACACAGTCACAAATTTATTTGAATATCTTTCTTTTAAAATTGTGCAAAGTTATAAATTTCTGCAAAGTTAGGCTATTTGATTACGCTATAGCAAACTCTGTTTTTAAGAGAATAAGTCAGATTTAGCAACTGATAACAAAAATCATAAAAAAGCAATAGATTCTAAAATTACTCTAAAATTTTATTCACAAAAAAATATAGCACACAGTTTTTCAAATCTTTTAGTTTACAACTTGCTGTCTATCGCACAGTGTAATATATGAAACAACTTGGCATGTGCATTAGCTTGCAAATATAAATATTTTTGAGAAAGCCTGGTGATGTGTTTTTTTACATAAAATAAAGTAATAAATTTCTAAACTAAAAAATATTTTTCTTTTCATACTAAATTGAAAAAAAAATTATTTTTATTTGCAGCACTTATGCAACCCAAACATTACAATTAACAATGAACAATTTTCATATATATGAAATAAATAAACAGGGTGCCTGCTCAGAAAAATCAATAAATGTCCATTCCCCCCCCCCCCCCCATTACTTATTAGAATTTCACATTATTACAATTAGAATTTATAAGAATATATTTTAAATCGTTAACTCAAACCCGTGATACAATAATATTTGCTACCACTAAATTTACTAAAACCTTTTAAATTAGTCTATAAATAAAAAGTATATAAATGGTTTAGAAATGACCTACCATACCGTTATTATCCTTTATACTTTTATTTATATAAAATTATAAAGTATAGTATAATTAATTTTATATTAAATTTGTTTTGTATTTTAGTGTTCATTTTTGTATTTTAGATGAAGTTGTTCTGCAGGTTCCTATAGAAGAGATAATGATTCTTGGAGCAGATTTTAATGGACATGTTGGTGAAGGGAACAGTGATGATGAGGAAGTGATGGGTAGGTATGGGGTTAACGAAAAGAATACAGAAGGACAGATGGTGGTACATTTTGCTAAAAGGATAAAGATGGCTGTAATTAACACTTATTTTAAGAAAAAGGAAGAGCACAGCGTGACGTATAAGAGTGGGGGAAGAGGCACACAGGTCGACAATATCCTCTA
Organism: Hydra vulgaris; assembly: GCF_038396675.1. Taxonomy (NCBI): domain Eukaryota; kingdom Metazoa; phylum Cnidaria; class Hydrozoa; order Anthoathecata; family Hydridae; genus Hydra; species Hydra vulgaris. The sequence continues at coordinate 7,995,770 of NC_088921.1, read as the reverse complement.
TAGGAGAAGAAACCTGAAAGAGGTTAGTGATTGCAAGGTGGTACCAGGAGAAAGTGTAGCTAAACAGCATAGGATGGTGATAGGTAAGATGGTTTTGGAGGTGAAGAAGAAGAAGAGAGTGAGAGCAGAACCTAAGATCAAGTGGTGGAAGTTAAAGGATGAGGACTGTTGTGTAAAGTTCAGGGATGAGGTGAGACAGGCACTGAGTGGTGGTGTTCTGGATACCTGGAAAGGGATGTCAAATACAGTGAGGGATGTGGCTAGGAAGATACTTGGTGTGACATCAAGACAGAAGAAGATAGACAAGGAGACGTGGTGGTGGAATGAGGAAGTTCAGGAAAGTTTAAGAGGAAAGCAGTTGGCTAAAAAGAATTGGCATTTTCAGCAAGATGAAGAAAGTAGACAGAAGTACAAGGAGATGTGTGGCAAGACAAAGAGAGCAGTGGCAAAGCTAAAGAAAATGCAAATCTGTATGAGAAGTTGAACACTAAGGAAGGGGAAAAGGATCTGTACAGATTGGCCAGACAGAGAAACCGTGATGGGCAGGATGTGCAGCAGGTTAGGATGATTAAGGATAAAGATGGAAATCTGTTGTCTAGTGAAAAGAATGCCTTGGGAAGGCGGAAGGAGTATTTTGAGGAACTGATGAATCAAGAGAATGATAGGGAAGGAAGGTTAGAAGAGACAGAGGTTGTGAACAAGGAGGTTCCCCAGGTGAGCAAGGAGGAAGTAAGGGCTGCAATTCAGAGAATGAAGTGTGGTAAGACAGTTGGACCGGATGATATTCCAGTGGAGGCATGGAAATGTTTGGGAGAGATAGCAGTGGAGTTTTTGACAGGGTTATTTAACAGAATTTATGGAAGGTCAGAAGATGCCTGAGGAGTGGAGACATAGCATAATGGTGCCAATTTTCAAGAATAAGCATGACATTCAGAGCTGTAGTAATTACAGGGGAATAAAGTTGATCAGTCACAGCTTATAAATCTGGGAAAGAAAAGTGGAAGCTCGGCTTAGAGGAAAAGTAGAGATCTGTGAGCAGCAGTATGGTTTCATGCCAGCTAAGTGCACCACAGATGCTATGTTTGCTCTGAGAGTGTTAAAGGAGAAGTAAAGGAAAGGACAGAAGGAGTAACATTATGTGTTTGTAGACTTAGAGAAGGCTTATGAAAGCGTTCCGAGACAGGAGCTGTGGTATTGTATGAGGAGGTCAGGAGTAGCGGAAAGGTATGTGAGGGTGGTGCAGGATATGTATGAGAACAGTGTGACAGCAGTGAAATTTGCAGTAGGAATGACAGACAGGTTTAAAGTGGAGGTAGGACTACATCAGGGATTAGCCCTGAGTCCCTTCCTGTTTGCAATTGTCAAGGACAGACTAACGGACGAAGTTAGACAGGAGTCCCTTGGACTATAGTGTTTGCTGATGACATTGTGATCTGTAGTTGGAGTAGAGAGCAAGTCAGGCCTTGTTACGAGATTTCGCTGCGTAGCGAAAATGTGTAACGCATTTCTAAGTAACTCAACTCAGCAAATATATTTTGCATCGTTAGAAGTTATATTGCGTCACTAGCGTCTTTTCAAGTACCGCTTTGTAATTAAAGTTATTTTATTAACGCGTTAAAAATCATACAAACAGTTAGTTTTTTTCTCACTAGAACAAAAGTTACAAATAAAATCTAAGTTCTTATTTAATAAATCATTTTTATTATTTTTTTCAAATATGAACTAAATTTTATTTTGAAAAAAATATTCTTTTCATGAAACGTAAAATAATGTTTGTTTATTTTCTTATGATTTTACAGTTGGTTTTTGATTATTTTATTAACTGTTAATAAATTTTTTCTTATTTAATTTGTGAACTCTTTTTAATAATGTTTTTTAACAATAAAGAGTTTTTTTTTGCTATTTATCAGTTACCGATAACATATTCGTGATCATAATTTATTTTCATAAATTAAACGAACGTCATTAAAACTTTACGTTATTGAATTAACAATAAACAAAATATCTTATTAATAAAATATTTACATTAAAATTAATCGTGCATTTTTTAAACTATTATGACAAAAATAATTTTTACATTTAAAAGGAATTTAAATATTTAATTCCTTAAGATAAAACTTAAAACACTTTACTTTTTTTAACTTATTTTTATCAACAATAAAAAAAATTATTAAACAAACTGTTTTTTTAACAAAAAATATATTAGTTTACAATTGTGGTTAAATGCTTTTAGTTACGACTTTATTTCTTCAGAATAAACGTCACATAATCGATATCAAAAGATAATTAAAAATATTCTATAAGATATAAGTTTTTGCGTAACGCAAAACTGCTGAACGCGTAGGCAAATCGCCTTTTCGCAAGCAAAATGCGAGCTGCGTAAGGTTTCTTAACAAGGCCTGGCAAGTGGAGGTAAACTTGGAAAGATGGAGGTATGCTTTGGAAAGCAGGGGAATGAAAGTGAGCAGGAGTAAAACAGAGTACATGTGTGTGAATGAGAGGGCAGATGGTGGACAGGTCCAGTTACAAGGAGTTGATTTGGTAAAGATGGACAAGTTTACCTACTTAGGGTCGAGGGTACAGAGTAATGGAGGAAGTGAAAGAGAGGTAAAGAAGAGAATGCAGGCAGGGTTATGTGGATGGCACAAAGAGTCTGGTGTGATCTGTGATAGAAGGGTGTCAGCTAGAATGAAGGGTAAGATCTATAGGACAGTAGTGAGACCTGCTATGTTGTATGGACTGGAGACAGTTGCACTGACAAAGAGACAAGTGAGGGAGATGGAGATGTCTGAGATGAAGATGTTAAGATTCTCATTTGGAGTGACGAAGAAGGATAGGATTAGAAATGAGTTTATTAGAGGATCAGCACATGTAGCATGTTTTGGAGATAACAAGTTAGAGAATCAAGATTGAGATGGTTTGGACATATACAGAAGAGACAGGAGAGCTATATTGGCAGGAAGGTTTTGGGGATGGAACTTCCAGATAAGAGGAGGAGAGGTAGACCTAAGAGGAGGTTTATGGATGCAGTGGTAGAGGATATGAGAGCGGCCGGTGCGTCAGTGGAGGACACTCATGACAGGATTAGATGGAGTTTGATATGCTGTGGCGACCCCTAAACGGGAAATGCCGAAAGAAAAAGAAGAATAAGAAATGTGATCTTAATTATTGGAAAGGTCGAATTTTTTAAAAATTTCGAAAAACAATGAGAGAAATGACATGCAATTACCAAGATTTTTAAATTAATTATTTTCTACTGATTACTACAAATTATTAAAATAATGAAGAAAAAAATTATTGAAATAATAAGACCATACAAAGAATAAATATAGAAAATAGGTACATGTAGTATAATTATATTATATGGGCATAAAGGTTGCATGAATATAACAACTGTATGCACATATAATATTTATACTTATTTTTTACCAAAATTACAGCAGTAGTTAAACTATTATTGTACTACTGGCAAAAAACAACTACAATCCAAAATTTATATAACAACGAATTAATAGAAAATTTTCTATTAAAAATAAATACCTGGACAAGGTACTCCACTATTACAAATCATAGTTTGAGAACTAGGCCCAGCGCAATCTATCAGCGCAATCAATCTCCTAATCTAGCCCCTAGACAAGAAATAGTCTGAGTTTGAAATGGAGTTGTAGCAGGATTAGACTGACATGATTCAGAGCAACTATTCCATGCACTCCATGCACCATAAGTACCTGTTTTAATTAAAAAAACCATTTTAGAAAATTCAAATATCAAAATATAAATCTTTATAAAAATATTACTTTAAGAAAAAATCTTACCTGAACAAGCAACATTAATATTACAAGTTTGTTGATCACTTGTAGTGATACCAGGACAACCCTTATAGTTAGGATCCCATGTTAAATACCCAATGCATATCTGACTTCTTGTTTGAAAAGGTACAGTAAAAAAATTGTTACATATAGAAGAACATGCGCCCCAAAAACTCCAATCTGATATTGTTCCTGATAAAATCGTATTTTTTTTTAAATAAGCCATATAATGCAAGTAAAAACAAGTTACAAAATATAAAAAGATAAAAACCTAGTTTAATTTTTATTTTTTAAATTATTTCAAAAATACTACTTTACATTAATTTTTGTTGATCAACTGACTATTTCAGTATTTGAACAAAAACCTGGACAATAAACTTGCTCATTGAAATTTTGAGTATCAGTCAGCACTGCTCCATTACAATTGCCATTAAAAGTAGCACCAACACATTGATGATTTCTTGTCTGAGTAGGTAAAGTGAAAATTAACTGACAACTTGCTGAACATGGTCCCCAGCACTAATAAAACCTAAAATTAAACAAATAAGGCATGCAGTAACAAACCTAACTACGAACAGGCTTTTTTCTGAGAAGTCATTTAACTATTCCGAAAACTGTTTAGGTCACGGAAACTTTCTAAAAATTTGTACTCTTTAAACATAAAAAAAAAACAGAATTTAAACAGAAAAATATAAACCTATTGTTTCTAGAGAAAAGCTGGTAAAAATTTTAATTTAAAAAATTTCCCTAAAGTTTCTCAAGAAGTGGTGAAAATGATAGTTTATCTTAAATTAAATTAATTTTATTAAAGATAAACTATCATTTTCTCCATTTGTTGAAAAAGTTTCGGAAATTTTTTTTCTTCTTAAAACATGAGTCCACACACGGGTATCCCATTAATTTTTTTTTTTGATTTTGAAAGTAGTCCATTAGTACATTTCAAAACTATCAACATTTAAATCCTTTAATGGTAGTTTTTCAAGAAAACTTAGTTTTATAAATAACAATGTTTTAATATTAAAATAATATTTTTCCATCGGTCATTATAATTGTTTACTTTCTGTAATTGCAACCACGCTATTAGTGATAATAATATTTATTAGTTTCCGATAGGCTTATATTTGTTGTTAATAACAGAATTGAATAATAATAAAGGCTTTAGTAATAACAGCGACTGTAATAATAAAATTACTGTGTATTTCAATTTGAAATATGCAGTAATTAATTTAAAGTAAGTAATTAATTTGAAAATATAAAAATTATTTCTCAAGAAAAGAAAAGAAATGCCATACTTTGCTAAAGATCATAACGAGTTTTTAAAATGATTTTGTATATGATGTTTGAAAAAAAGGCAATGATTTAAGATGCAGTCAAACTAAATGCAGTAATTCATGCCCACAACAAGGAAAAAGTTATGAAAATCTTATCAAGAGATTTTTTTGGAAAAACTTCTCTGTTGAAAACGCTGATCTGCCTAAAATGTTATGTTCAAATTGTAGAAAAAACCTAGTGAGTTTAGAAAAAGCAGATTCAAAAAGCTTTTTAATCACTGTCCTCGACCTAAGTACGAAGGTATGTTTTTTCTAATAAAAAATAGGCCAATAAAAACTAGCTAATTTTTCCATTATTATTATTTTGCTTATAAACAATATTACGTTTGTATTTAAAAAACTAATTTCTTGTTACTTTTAGGTCTTAATACTAGAGTTATTTGAGGTGGGAAATGTGAATGTTTTATTTGTGTTAATGGGCGTACAAACGGTACTAAAATGGCAACTCCTCCACCAATGGTTTTATGTGAAACTAATAAAGATATAGATCACATTCAAAATAATGTGAATATTTCTGAAAACAATGAAAACTTTGTTCTTTGCAAAAGTTGTTTTCAACTTATAGGAAAAGGTATTAAACATCCTTGCACAAATTTAGCTAAGCAAAAGAACTTGGCACATATTGTACAATCTACCTCACCTGGGCGTACAAACGGTACTAAAATGGCAACTCCTCCACAACTCCATTGTACAATCTACCTCACCTGTAACTAATGCGGTAGTGGTGTAGTGATAGAGCGCTTGCTTCATAAGCGAGAGGTTCTGAGTTCGATTCCCACCACGTTCCTGGTAGTACCGTGCTCAACTTGTTTGAAACATGAACCTTGACTAAGTATTTAGTAACGTAGTTAATCCTCCGTTATTGACTGGAAATGTAACAATGAAGATCTTATCAATTGTCAATATACCAGACTTACATATTTTGCTAGACATAGTAGACAAACTTCTCAAACTAATTGAAAAAAATTGTTTGAGAGCACTAATCAAGGATTTCATTTTGTCAACAATTAATCTTGCCAGAGTACATTATCAAGATAAACACAGGCTAGAAGGAAATGAATCCAACAAGTTTCTAAGAAAACTTGATCTTTTTTAAATCTATTTGAATGAGCACAATATTGTTGGTGGAAAGTATATGAAAGCTTTGACAGACTTAAGTGATGTTGTACATGGGTGTTTCGGGAAAACATTAAATCCAAACTACTCTGAATATATTAAAAGACACAAAGTTTCAGAGATCTTGGTACAAAGTTTCACAAAGTTTAAGAGATCCGGGTACAAACATTACTCTTAAAGTTCATATAGTGGAGCCTCATGTGAAAGAGTTTATTATAATGAAAGGAGGAAAGTGTGTATTTAAAAACATTTTAGATTTTTACATGTAAAAGTATTAATCTTCAATATTTCCAAAGATTTAGGGTATTGGACTGAGCAATCATTGGGATCAGTTCATCAAGACTTCAAACAATTTTGGGAAATATGAAAGGTAAGACAACACAACGCTAATTTCAATGAAGTCTTGCAAAGAATTGTCTGCGTGTACAACACAAGGCATTTATAGTTAAAGGGATACGTAAAAACAAAATATATATGTACATATATATATACTTTATAACTTTAGTCAAATGTAGTATTTATGTATTAGTAAATATTTCTTTTTTAAATAAAAACTATTTTACTTAGAATTATTTATCCCAAATTCAAAAATCATTCTATAAAGCCACCCTATTCCTGTAAATTTATCTTATCCTCCTCAATAAAGAAACTAACTTTTGAAACATTATGAATTAGTCTATATTCAAACTAGAAAACTTGATCCACTCTCAGGGGTCTTTGTATGAGTCAGAGGGGTAATAATCTCTAGATTAAACAAGTATTGTAACTAAGTTTTCTCGAAAAGCTACCATAATAGATTTTAAATGTTGACAGTTTTGCAATGTAAAAATGGACTACTTTCAAAATCAAAAATAATAATTTATGGGATAGGATATAAAGCCTTAAGTCACCTTCAGGGTACCCGTGCACAGCCAGCAGCCCATTTATTCGAGAATATAAAAGAACTTGTAGAGAATCAAGGTTACCTATGTACAAATATTTTTTTTAAGTATATTTAATTAGTAAATTAGTAATTTAGTAATTTAGTAATAGAAATTAGTAATAAGAAATAAATTTAAAATTTTATAACATGTTAATAAGTGATTAAAAAGCAATTTAATTTTGTTTTTATAATTATATAAAAAAAATCACCTTGACAAGATATTCCAGTATTGCAGATTTGAGTTTGAAAGCTTGTTCCAGGACAACCACTATTCAATGTAGCACCAAGACATTGCCAAATCTGAGTTTGAAATGGAAAAACATTAGGATTCAACTGACAACTTTCTGAGCAAGCTCCTCATGTACTCCATGCACCATAATTACCTATTGTTAAAAAAATTTATTTGCAATAGCTAAAAATAAATTTACTTTTCCCTGTGGATATATATTTATATTTTTTGCAAAATAGCATTGATAATTAAAACTTATTCTGATACTGTCTTGGAAAACAGTTAAACATGTTTGCAAATATATATAAAAATAACATATCTCACCTGAACAAGGAAGATTTTGATTACAAAGTTGTTGATCATTTAAACTGACATTATTACAGCCTACATAATTTGGATTCCATATAGAAGTGCCAGTACAAGTTTGACTTCTATATTGATATGGACCATTGACTTGAGTGTTACAGGAGACAGAACAGGCATTCCAAGAACCCCAACCGCTCAATATTCCTATTTTGATATTTTAAAAATAGTTAATATATCAACCATAGAAACCATATAAACATATTTATCATTATTTGTATTACTAAACAAAAATGTAGCAATTGTTATTGAAACATTTACTAATGAATATAATAAAAATAATTAAATAACATGAAATGCAGTTGCATTTGACTCCAAGATCTTAAACATAAAATTTACTTTATGTGCGAAACAATTGTTAAAGGAAAAAATTGAATAAAAACGGTTTCTTTTTTTATTTAACAAGTTTTTGTTATTAAATAATGTAATTTTGTTTTGAATATAATAAAATAAACAAAATAGCATTTGAAATGTAGTTGCATTTGACTCCAAGATCTTAAACCTTTTAAATTAGTTTTTTTAAACAAAAAGTATATAAATGGTTTGGAACAGACCTACCATACCGTTATTATATTTTATACTTTTATTTTTATAAAATTATAAAGTATAATATAATTAATTTTATATTAAATTTATACCTTTATTTTGTATTTTATTATTTTGATAAAACCTCAAAAAACATAAAATAAGTTATTTTAATTAAAAGTAATCAAGATTTAAAATCTTGATTACGTGCAATCAAAATAACTCTCCACTATTACAAGCCATAGTTTGAGAACTAGACCCAGCGCAATCACCTCCCAATGTAGCCCATAGACATGGTCTAGTTTGAGTTTGAATTGGAGTAGCAGCAGGATCAGACTGACAAGATTCAGAGCAACTACTCCATGCACTTCACGCACCATAACTAACTGTTTGAATTTAAGAAACCTTTTTAGAAAATTAAAATATTAAATATCTATATAAAAATATTACTTTAAGAACAAATCTTACCTGAACAAGCAACATTAACATGACAAGTTTGTTGATTACTAGTTGTGATACCAGGACAACCCTTATAGTTAGGATCCCATGCTGAATACCCAATGCATGACCAACTTCTTGTTTGAAAAGTTACAGTAACAAGGTTGTTACATGCTGAAGAACATGCACCCCAGGAACTCCAATCCGATATCGTTCCCAATTAAATTGTATTTTCTTAAAAAAAGCCATTTAATGCAAAGCATTTCATAAAAACCAAAAAAACTTAATTTTTTATTTTTAAATTATTTCAAAAATTTTACATTATATTGATTTTTGTTGAAAAACTGACTTTTTCAGAATTTAAACACAAACCTGGACAATAAACTTGCTCATTGCAATTTTGAGTATCAGTGAACACTGCACCATTACAACTGCCATTAAAAATAGCACCAATATATTGACAATTTCTTGTCTGAGTAGGTAAAGTGAAACTTAACTGACAACTTGCTGAACATGCTCCCCATGCACTAATAAAACCTAAAATGTAACTAAAAATATAAGAAAATGCATGCAATAACAAACCTAACTACAAACAGGCTTTTTTCTGAGAAGTTTTTTAAGTATTCTGAAAACTGTTTAGGTCACAAAAACTTTCTGAAAATTTGTTCTCTTTTAACATTTATTATTTGAAGAAAAATATAAACCTACTGTTTGAAGAGAAAAGTTGGTAAAAATGTTAATTTAAAAAATTTTCCGAAAGTTTCTCAACAAAAGGTGAAAATGAAAGTTTATCTTTAATTAAATTAATTTTTTTGAAGATAAACTGTTTTCATCTTTTCATCTAATTAAAACTTACCAGTTGAATATGTTTGCAAATATATTAAAAAAATACAGATAGAAAACATATCTCACTGGAACAAGGAACATTTTGATTACAAAGTTGTTGATCATTTAAACTGACGTTATTACAGCCTACATAATTTGGATTCCATATAAAAGCCACAATACAAGTTTGGCTTCTATACTGATATGGACCATTGACTTGAGTGTTACAGGAGGCAGAACATGCACCCCACGAACCCCAACCATTCAATATTCCTATTTTGATATTTCAAAAATAGTTAATAGAGCAACCATAGTAACCAAAGAAAAAATGTACAATACTTATTTGTTTTAGTATGTTTTAATTAAATTAGCATAATGTTTTATGTTGTTAAACATATTTATAACTATTTGTATAGACATAAATGTAGGGATTGTTATTGTAACATTTTCTAATGAAATACACTGAGTACAGAAAGTTTAAAAGCACTTGTTTTTTTGTAAATTATGGTGAGAATAGACTGGTACAAAGAGTAAACCTGATGCAAGGTCCGATATAACCCGATGCAAGGCCCACATTTGTTTTGAAGCCAATTATCAAGAAAAAAAACACAGCTTTGAAAGAAAAAACAACAAAAACCGTTGAAATGAAATATCAAACACAAGTAATTAAAGAATTAATGAGAAGAAGGTGTAAATAAAGTTTAAATGCACCTACAAACTTTTTATAATCAAAACATATTAAGACGGGATATGACCCCGTTATTTTTGATACATGTTGTAATCACCTTAGCATTAATTCATTAAGGTTTTAAATCATCATGGTTAGTATTTTAAGCCAGAGTTTAGTCAGATTTCGTGACTAGTATATGCTTTTTTGTTAGTTAATAATCCATCCAGCTCCAAAACTTTTTGATCAGGTTTAAGCCAGATAGTGCTAGTGAAGGCATGAGTTGAATATTACTTTTAGGGAAAAGTTCGATTAAATGTGACATGAAGTATTGCCATATTTTTATTCAACTGAATAACTGAAAATTGTTGCACTGAAACGCTTTTTACACCATACTTTTTTTTGTTTTGGGCGATTGGTTAATGCTAAACGCTTTCTTATGGCATGAAAGAAATTTAAAACATAGAGTTCTAGTCCAACATTATTTTGGTGGTCTCCTATCAGTTTTAAATTTTAGTTAGTCATTAATAAATCCGACATAATATGTCCCATTTTAAATACTAATTTGAATGATCAAAATTTCCAATTGTATTGTAATCATGATTTAATTCTTTCTTGCACAATAATTTATTTATTGTCATACAACTATACCTCCACACGCGATCTATCGACTTCTAAACTTAAAGCTTATAATCTTGCTTTTGGGTTGCATCTGGTTAGCGCATAAAGCATGTTTACATTTGTGCTGACTATTTTTTTGGACGCCCAATAAGAGATATATTATTGACACTACCAGTAGATAAGTAATTTCTACATTAAATGATGAAATATTCAAGCCTCAGTCAATTTGTCAATTGCTCATTTTCATTTTATAATGAATTGCCAATTGGTTTTCACTGAGACAGTAATTTATTTGGTTATCATTTCTTAAAAGATTTATACACATTAAAAAAAAAAGTGTGTTTGAACTTTTTGTACAAGTTGTAATCTTTTGTACACATTGCTAAGTTCAAACTGAATTCTTTAAAATGAAACATTTTTGAAAGTATACACTAGTGTGATTCTATTTTTTAGTTTGTCATACAAACCTTTTCTAAAACATGAATAATTGTATTCTAAGAGCAACTAAATAAAAAATAATTAAAAATTTGAAAATTTTACTAGGTCAAAAAAAAAAGTTACTTTATGGAAATAAGACAAAATACTTAGGCAAAAAAATGGATACGTTGTATGATATTTTTTTAATTAGCTGAAGTTAACAGTGAATATAATATAAAACTAGCTTAACAATTATTGGTGGATTAGAAATAAAATAACTGTATTCCATTTTCTATTTTAGTTATAATTATGTTTACCTAAATATGTCCCACATAAGTGCTAAAGGAGCATTAAAGAGAAAAGCAAACAACTTAATACCACCGTGTTCAAAGGAATCTCGGGAGCTGCTTGCTTCAGCAGCACCTTATGGATTACGGACTAAATCCTTAGCCAATTTCAAGACTATTCCAGAAGTCCGCCACATTCTTGGCTACTATCACCATCTAGCTGACACACGCCCCGCACCACCATCAAGAGCTGTTATGCAAATAATAGCAAAAGATTTGGAGCAGCTCTGGAATGTGAAATTTAGCATGCCCTCAGTATCCAGAGCTGGCATCACAAAAAAATTGAATGAAGTTGTGAATGCTTATAAATTAAGTTTGAAGAGAAAATCGAATATGGATTTTTTTATGCCATTTGATATCCTTAATAAAAATATAAAGCTGAAGAGGGAAGAGCAGATCTTCTACAATCATCAAATGGATGATAGAAAGAGCTGTGTATTAACCAGCCAAACAGTTGTTGAGCATCCTGCTAACAGGCAGTTGATACCAAAAAACATGGATCTTGATTATGTAGAGCAACTGTACACAGAGTCAAGCTCTGAAAATGATGATAACGTTGATGATTTTCAGCCTTTGTTTGAACGACCCAAACGGAAGTTTAAATCAAAGGTGAGTAATAATAATTTTTGGAAATAAAAAAAGTTTTTTTATTAAATTTATATTAATTTTACTTTTGGTTTAAGGCGATGCCAATTGCCATTATGTGCGCAGAAGCTGGTATCTCAACCCACAAAGGAGTTAGTGTAACTCGCTCATTAAGTTATTTCCATAGTGACATTCCAACTCCAAATCAATCGGCTATTTTTAAAGCTGGTAAAAGGTTGCAAGTCACAACTCTACTTAAACTTAAAGAAGCTTTGTCTGTTCAATTATCCTGAAAAGGTGTGCCACCATATGATTATGGGATTAAAAAAGTGGAACGCATGGTCATCGCCCTTCAGTCTGATGGACCAATATTTTGGTACATTGGCCTCAAAACATTACATACTAGCGGAACTTCTAAAAATCTAGCCGAAATGATAACGGAAACATTGTTAGAGCATAATGTTGTGCATAAAATATCCCTTATAATTTGTGACACCTGCTCTGTCAATACAGGTTAGTAAAATTAAAATTATTTATTTTAAAATAATAAAATAATACAATTAAATAAGTTATTCCATTTTACTTCAGGTGGATCTTATGATGGTTCTGGTGGAGTAGTAGGGATTTTAAGATCTAAGCTATTTAACAGGCCTGTTCCTTATTATGGATGCAATGCTCACATTTTGGACCTTGTTTTGAAAAAAATGGTAATTTTCCACTTGCCAACACCATCAAAATTGCCTACTCTAACTGATTTTAAGTTCATTCAAAAACTAAAAAATAAGTATCCGCAATTAAAAGAATCATACAATATCCTGGATAAAACACCTCATCCTCCTCCTACTGTAAAAACCTGGAGAGATGATTATAAGCTATTGGCTAGGTTTGTTTTATTAAAAATTATTATTTTCAATATCAATGATTTGTATATGTGATGAATGCGTTGATCCATTTTATTGTTTATTTTTCCAGGTTATGTATTGCATTTAGGCACTATTTGGACAACAATATTTTACCCAAACTGCAGCTACCAACGAAATTACCAAGTTCTCACTCAGCAAGGTGGAACAGCAGAGCAATATATGTCTTGTTAGGCTACTTTCTACTTCCTGAAGAACGACCATTATTGAAAGAAATAGCTAAATTTATTAGCTGTTCTTGGTCACTTACATGGTTTAAAATGAGAGAGGAACCCAACTGGGAAAACTTAAAAGAAACTACATCAAGTTGCATTAAAGCCCAAGAAGCTCTGACAAGACATATTCTTGGTGTTAAAATCTCATTCAAGAATGTGCATTGAACAAATGAGGTAGCTAAGAGAGGACTCCGAGCTATGGACATCCGATGTTCCCGGGCTAAGTCTGATGATGCTCTTGAGAGACTTTTTTTAACAGAAATGTTTATGCAAATGTCGAATAAAAAATAACTTCACTTTATAAACTTTGTCGTATTTCTTTTGCTTATGTATAAAATAAAAAGAGACTAAAAAAAAGAAATAAATTTGTCTTATTTCCATAAAGGTCATATTTCCATATATATATATATATATATATATATATATACATACATTTATATATATATATATACATACATATATATATATATATATATATATATATATATATATATATATATATATATATATATATATACATATATACATATATATATATATATATATATATATATATATATATATATATATATATATATATATATATATATATATATATATATATATATATATATATATATATATATATATATATATATATATATATATATATATATATATATATATATATATATATATATATATGTTATAATATAATAATTTAAAGTATGCATTTTGTGTTTCAGAGTGACTGAATATAAAAATGTAGTATAGCTTATATACTACATTTTTATATTCAGTCTACTTATATACTACTATATATACGACTACTTCTATGCACTTATTGTTATTGACAATAATCTATTGATGTATTGATTTTCGATTTATATATGATGTTTTTATTTGTATATACTTATTTGTTACATTTTTTCATTTCAGATTTATTATATGATAGATTTATGGGATCTAGAAGAACAAAGTATTGTAAATTTGTATGAATTTTTTAAAAGACATATACTAATAATTAGTCCAGTCAATGTCTAAACTTCAATGTTGCATATGTCATTTTAAAGTAGTTTCTAGGCTTTTCTTAATGTGTTTCTTATTCACATGGTTTTTCAAGCAAGGTCTGCAAGCAAATTTGAGCTGAAAAATTTTTTCCTAGCCTTTAAGGAGAAATGATGTTGTTCTTTGTTTAATTTAATTTGTTTAAATATAGTAGTTTCAATAAATAAATGTTCTTTTGTTCTTGGTTTTTTTACTTATTTGTTTTCAGATTCATAAGAACTAGGCAACTAAGCTTAGCAAGATTGATTTATTTTTTAGTGTAATTGGAAAGAACTTGAGCGTTTTTTAGTCACTTCACACAGTATTAGTGGTACTGATATTAGTTACTGATTAAGTTTACTTTTTTTTTATATTGGATTTATTTTATATTAGATATATATTTTGTGTGCTTAACATGGAAAACTAACTGTAATTTGTTGTCATGAAAGTGATCAACAAATTACAGTCAGTAATTTGTTGATCACTTGCTTAAATAATTTTATGCATTGTAGCCTAGAATTTCTGTTAAATTAAAAATACTTGATTTAAATAAATATTGTTTAATATTTTTGAAAAACGACATATGTATATAAACATAAAAAGATAAAGATTTCAATAAATCTTAATTTTAAATATAGTCTTTCATTATAAAAGATTACAATTTGTAAGATTCGTTTATATTTTTTAATTATTCAGTTGTAACAATAGTAATATTACTGGTAATATGTTTAATGATAATAGTGAAATTGAAGTAGATAATATTAGGCTCAAAGAAGTTATTAATGTGAATGCTAATAGGCAACTTAAAAATTGTTGTTGTCAAGTGAAAGAGGTAGATCTAGACAAAATGAAATTAATTAAAATCTAGACAAAATGAACTTAATTGTGGTTGAAATGTAAAAAAATGCTGCTCAGCAAGCAGCAAACTTACTTGCCAGTGTCAAGCAGTGTTAATGTCTATTAATTTGATTTTACTTTAGACAATTTAGAACAAAACAAAGTATGCATTTTACTATTTATAGTAACTTTATATTACAATAACTAATTAAATTTTTTCATAATTTCAAACACATTTTTTTTTTGGTTGTCTTTGTCATCACTTGATTAGTTTGCTTACTGTTAAAATATGCTTTTAATTTTGTAAATTTAATATGTGAAATTTACTCTATTAATCATTAGTCAACAGTTAGAGAGAAGCTGGAGCTTAATTAAGAAATGCTGGAAATTAAATCAAGGAAAAAATAATTTTGTTTACTGGTAACATAATAAAACCAGTTACTACTATTTATTGCGTGTTTTTTTACTTTTTTTAACATGCTGTTTGGAAACACTTTCTCTCCCTCTCTTTCTTAGATGAGAGGGAGAATTAATAAAACTTATGTAATTACCTTACCTTATTAAGTCGTGGTGTTATTTGCTAGTGTTACTATATTGTGTTGTCTAGCTTTTTTATAATCTTTTCATTTTTAATTACTCTGGAGACAGAGTAATGTGTGCTTACAAATATTTTATGCTATGTGCTGTTGTTACTGTGTTTTGTGTTGATAGACGTAGGCTGTTATAGCTATTTTTTTATTCTTGTTAGAAGAATCAGTATAATAATAATTTCTGTAATATTATTATACTGATTCTTCTAACAATAAAATGAAAATAACACTTTTTTAATTAAAAATTTTAATTTTTTTTTCATTTGTTTTTAGGTATTTGCAGGCTTTATTTGACTTTCTTTTTCTGGAACCTGTGTTTTGACAGATTTTAAAAAGAACTTAACTTATTTTTGTGCGGTTTTTATGTCGTTAATTATAAGCAATGACATTGCTGATAGGGAGTCAAAGTTAAAGTATTATTTATAGACAAATTTGTATTTAATTTTTCAGATCATATATCAAGTTTGTATTATGTTTTGTTATTTATGATTTAATTACTCATAACCCGTATTAGGGGTTGCTTACTGCTAGTTTTTTATTATTGTTAGTGTTGTAAATTTCTACTGTTATTATTATAATTGTAGTTGTTATTGTTATTACTACTGTTATTATTACAATGATTATTATTGTATTATTATACAGGCCAACAAAAATCAAATTTTTTTCTGGTGTTGATCAAACAATTTGTTTTTTTGTATAGCATTTCTCATTTTGATTTCAAATATGCAACTCATTTTTCACCATCATATGTTTGTTTTTAATGCACTTAATTTTTAAATACTTATATATACTTATTCAATAAACCAAAAATTATTTTTATGTGAAAAAAAATCTGCGTATTCATTTAGTTAATTAATTTATTTTATTAATGCATGTAAATGTTTTATAAATATTTTTATATAAAGAAAAAAGAAAAAACACTAGGTATATTTTATGAAAGTATATGTCCGTTTTACGTTTAATTTTAACATAAAACTGATTAATTGAACGTAATTGAACATTGAATATACTGAATGACTTTATAGCTTTGAGCGGCCGTGGCGCAGTGGTTAGAGCGTTTACTATATAAGCAAGAGATCCAGGTTCGAACCGAGCTCTGGACAAATTTTCGCGTCACGGTATGGAAGGAGGCGTGAACTTCCAGGTTAAATGCACTTCCGCGGTGTTCTGTGACAAGACCGTATGGACTTCTTGGGGCACATAAAAAAAAAATAGCTTTATTTTTTTAAATATTAACTTTTAAGGTGGTTCACCACTAAAAATTTTTATCAAAAGTTGGTTTTTGAGATTACTTTTGTTTTCTGGTAATTCAACGTAGCTGTAAACATTTCTGGAGTCTGTTTTAATATGTCTTGAGTATTTTTTGAGGTATTTCACTTTATTTAGACCTTATTAGACAACTTTTCATAGCAACGACCCCTAGCAACACAAACTTATGTTTTATGTCAAATTTGGTTAGTTACGCATTAGTATAGTAGGCCAGCATGGTTTGACAAAAGTTTAGAATATAACAGTGTATGGAAGGTATTTTTGTATGATTCATCAGATACTATCTTCTGATAATTTATTGTTGTAATTAAAAAGCTTTGTATATTTTCTTATTATTTAGTTTAACTTATCGGTTTTATATTATATATTTTAAAATATTAGAATATTATATATAATGGAAAAGGAAAAAATCATTTCATTGCAACGAAGACGAAAATGTTGATCGTGTTTCAGTCAGCAAAGTTTCTTCAATAAAAGCTGATAACTATAGTAATCCAGAAAATTATAAAATAATAAACTTTTTTATTTAAAAAAAAGTTATTTATAGTTTTTGGCAGTTGCCCAGAATGTAACAGTTGTATTGTTTTTACAGATGACAACAATAAACGAAGTAGGTTTTCTCTCAAGCTGAACTTTAAATGTACCAAATGTAATTTTCATTATTGCACATATACATCTAATGATGTTAAAAAATCTGTACCTAAACAAGGCAGAATTTATTTCGATATCAACCTCAGAATGGTTATTGCTTTTCGTGAAATTGGGAAAGGACACCAAGCCTTAGTGGACTTTTCCCAAATCGTAAACACTTCATGTATGAATAACAACTCATTTAAAAAAGTCAACAGCATATTCAAAATGCAAAAACGTGAACATGTTTCACTAAATGGTGTGGTGACCACTATTTCATATGGGCAATGTATTGACTTTGAAGTCTTTTGCAAGTATTGTACGGGATGTAGAATGTAAAAAAGAAAGCAGAATAATCCAGGATATGCTGAATGGAAGGCTTATCATATTTGCTCCTTAAATCACACAGCCTCGTCCGGGGCAATGAAAAGTGTTGGTGGGGTAAAGATATTTTATCGTTCTGTAAAAAAAAAAATGATTTGATTTATAAATATTATTTGGGAGATATGGATTCCTTTGCATTTTATGATGTTCTTAACAGTAATCCATAAGGAAAGTATCAAATTGAACCGGAAAACTTAGAGTGTGTTGGTCATATCCAAAAGCACATTGGTACCAGACTATGTAGTCAAAGAAAAAATCGGCATCACGGTAATCGGTTAACTAGACAAGAAAAATTGACAGAATGCGCAATTAATAAAATACAAAACTATTTTGGTATGGCATTAGACAGGTTGCAGCTAATAATTCCTTAAGTGAAAATGAAAAGGTATACCAAATGAAAAAAAACATTAGCGCCGTTCTTTACCTTTGCACTAATTTTCCAGATCAATTTCATCGCCACGTGTTATGTCTAGTGGGTTCCAATAGCTGGTGAAAATGGAAGAAAGAAAATTCTTCATGTTACAGTATTTACATACCTAAAGTTAATTTACCAGTATGAATATATCATATCATTAAGAAAGAGTTTGAAGAATTGAGTGATGACAACCTTTTGAAAAAATGCACTCATGGTCAAACACAGAATTCTTATGAGGGTCCTAATAGTATTATATGATCTAGATGCCCGAAAAACATTTTTATTCACAAAGCTTCATTTGAGTTGGGAGTGAACTCAGCTGTATTGTATTTTAATGAGGGAACTGCTGGTGTTCTGAGAGTAATGAGTCACCTCAACCTTGAAAATGGTGTAAAATCCACAATGTCCTCATTTTATAGGGATCAAAAACGCGTTACCAGTATGAATAAAAAAAAACACTTTTGAAAAAAAAAGTAGAAGGATGCATTTAAAAGCCATTAATAAGGGTTGGCAAAATGAAGAACAACAACAGAAAACTTTTGAACCATACTTATCTGGAAGTTTTTGATATTTTTTTTAGTTATAAAATGTTTATTGTTGTTTTTCTGCATTCGCTTTTTTGCGCAATTTTTAATTTTTGAAATGTCATAACTTTTAAATGACTTGAGTTTTTTACTTCAAATTTTTAGGACATGTTCTACATATAATGATAGAGGGCCTGAACCAAATATATGCTAAAAACAAAGTAGTTAATGAATTATTTACATTTTACTATTTTGTTTCATTAGCCAACCCTCCAAAATTTGATGTTTTTGCCAAAAAAAATCAAAAATTTCAACTTTTACTAAAAATATAACAATGATTTTGGTTAAGGCCCTTCATTTTATGGGCATTAAACTGTTTGCCAAATATAAAGCTCTAACTTCTAATTGTTTCCTAGTTATCGTTTTTCAAAATTTTGTTCAAAATTGACTGATTTTGCAACCTTTATGACATATTTTCGCAATTTTAGGAATACATTGTTGTAAAATGACACCTATGTTGTTTTTTATTTTCTTATGTTATGCTTTTATACACTTTTTAATTTGAAATTATGAAATTTGGAGATTTTTTTTTTTTTTTGGTGAACCACCTTAATAAAATAAAAAGTAAAATCATTTATTGATTATTTATTTCATATTAAAAAAAATCTGCATATATTAAGATATTTAATTTATTTATTTTAATTATGTGTGTAAATAATAATAATTATGTGGTGAATACTTGTAAAATTTTTTCAAAAAAAAAAAAGAAAAGAAAAAAGTTATGTTTTATATATGTATATGTTTTACGTTGAATTTAATCATAAAACTGGTCGAATATATTGAATCGAATTATTGATCGAATTATTCGAATATATTGAATTACTTTAATAGCTTTTTTTTTCATTCATTTCAATTTCATTCATTCATTTCATTATTACAAAGCTTTTGCTTTACGAATATTTTCGAACTTTTTTTTTAACCTTTAATAAAGCTGAAAGCAACCACTATTAAAGTTAGAGGTAAGTCGAAGAAACACGAAGAAGTTTAAAGAGCTAAATTAGAGCAGCTTCAGTGACGGATCCAGAAAGGGAGGGGAGTGATGAGTTAGAGGATGATGCATCCTCCCTTCCTCAATACCATAACCTGAAAGTCCTAAAATATATTAGAAATGGAGGACTTTTTTTTTTTGACGCAAATAGGATACAAAATAGAAAAATATTACAACACCCCTCTCTTCCCCAACAAAATTCCTGGATCCGTCACTGAGCAGCTCAAACATACTGTCAGTTAAACAAATCTTTTAGTCTATATTAATAAACAGCCAAGCACTTCTGATACCTCAAATAGTATTTTAATTTGAAAATCGTTGTCACATTTTCGACAACGATGACGAAAGTTCATTACCAAGAAAAAAATTAGCTAAATGGAGGACTTATTAAATTTGAACCTCAATCGTTTTCTAAAATTATTAGAATATGTTCTTTCCTTTTTCTATAGAAAAAACATAATCTAAAGATTATGTTTTTTAAAAATTTCAAAATTTAATCTCATTAATTGTTATAACAATAAATTTATTTAAGTTTTGCGTTAGGTGAAACTATTTTTTTACTCGTGAGAGAGTCCAAGGCACAAAAGTTTAACGTTGATATATTTTTTTTGACGAATAGTATAGAGTGACGGATACAGAAATATTTTTAGGAAGGATGCTAATCCAAAAATAAATTTTTATAAAAATTAGGTTCTCGATTTTTTTGATATTGAATAA